>NW_017316680.1:0-625 GCF_000935625.1 Nanorana parkeri
CACTTGGCAGGACATCAGGGGAGAGGGCATACAGTAGAAAATAACAAATCATAATACAACACTATGTACGCCCCATTGCCCGGTATTCGGGGGGGCAAAGACAAGTGGCATGTGGGAGGTCTAGTAATTCAAAAGCATGCGGTGCCAGGCACGATCCCCCCGGAGGAGCCCCAAGGGGGTCCGCACGTGGAAGGCATGCCAAGGGTCCAAGGGACGGGGGGTGCAACAAGCTCCTCCCATCGTACCAAGGAACTATGCGAGATATGAGTCTCGTGCCTCCTATGAAGAGTCAGTAAGGCGTTTGGAGCGGCCTCCCCATTTCGCAGCCGTCACGAGGCTCCGCGGCAAGCGGATCAGAGCCCCCCTCCCATCGACGCGAATCAAAGCAGAACGATGAGAGGGAGGCAGCCGAGATCCCATGATATAAGTACCTGCCTAGGACCACAGGTGGAGAGACCGCACCAACACCCGGTATAGCAGGCCACAACTACAAAAAACTGTATATATAAACCCGACACACATATACATGACATATTTATGAAATAATTAGATATTGGTAACCTAACAATACAACAAAAAAAAGGGAACCTCTAAGGAAGGCACTGCGAAATAGTGTGACCCCGGG
>NW_017316681.1:0-625 GCF_000935625.1 Nanorana parkeri
TCGACTAAATCGATTAACTGTTGCAGCTCTAGATTTTATTAAGTTCAATTTAATCGGCTGAACAATAAAATTGTAAAAAATAGCTCCAGTGATGGACTACTAGTTTGTATTGAGATTGTAGTCCATCACAGGAGCAAGCTTGGAGCGGTGGAAGTAAAAAAGAAAAAATAGTGGGGTGTGCAATATAGTGAAATGGAAAGTGTGTAAATTATACAGCAATGAATGCAAAATGGCACCGGCTACAGAGGACTACAAATCCCAGCAATAGTACATTATACAGCGCAATGCAGAATATCACCAGCTATAGAGGACTACAACAAATTCCAGCAATAGTACATTATAGCTGGTGGTATTCTGCATTGCGCTGTATAATGTACTGTTGCTGGGTTTTATAGTCCTCTATAGCTAGTGGTATTCGGCATTGCACCACTGTATAATGTACTATTGCTGGGATTTGTTGTACTCCTAATAGCTAGTGGAATTCCGCATGGCGCTGTATAATGTATTATTGCTGGGATTTGTAGTCCTCTATACAGCGCAGAGCAGACTATCACCAACTATAGAGGAGTACAACAAAACCCAGAAATACATTATACATAGTGTATAATGTATTGCTGGGATTTGT
>NW_017316682.1:0-625 GCF_000935625.1 Nanorana parkeri
GAAAAACTGTCACATGACAATAAACAAAAAGATATCAGTAATTGGTATGCGTGAGGACAAGTATTGGTGCTTGGTCTGGAAAAATGGTATCAGTGCATCCTAATATATAACAAAGCAGGGGTGCACAAATCCCAGGAGCCCCGTGTCCAATGCTCCTTAAAAATTAGA
Organism: Nanorana parkeri; assembly: GCF_000935625.1. Lineage (NCBI taxonomy): Eukaryota > Metazoa > Chordata > Amphibia > Anura > Dicroglossidae > Nanorana > Nanorana parkeri. The sequence continues at coordinate 169 of NW_017316682.1, forward strand.
GCTGCCTCCTAACTTTTGAGTTTGTCTCTAGTCTAGTAGCTGGAAAAGTATCTGTGCGTGTACCAAGTATGGTACTTGGTATCTGTGCATCCCTAGTAAACAGACAATGATCTTCCCAGCCTATAGTAATAAGGAACTTAAGGAACCTATCTTCAAGAAAGGCTGCAAGACACCAAACTTCAACTGACTCGACTATATTGCTCATAACAAGTCCATATTGTCCTTGATGTCCTGGATTGACAGTATACAAAAACATAAGATCACCTGTCCAAAGTCCTCCATGAGTGGCAGTAAGACTGTTTTTCCCTGGTGGTTGAAGGATCCTTTTGACAAGTTTGGTTACTTGTGCAGTGAGGGATGTTTTTCTACTACCGTGTTTCCCCGAAAATAAGATAGTGTCTTATTTTTGTTTCCACGAAAAAAGACACTAGGTCTTATTTTCTGGGGATGTCTTACC
>NW_017316683.1:0-624 GCF_000935625.1 Nanorana parkeri
ATCTTATAGGGACAATAGAATCTTAGGTCTAAGGATTCTAAAGCTGAACTCTGGGCTAGAAAACAAAAACCCTTGCAGTAGGTGCCCTCCCCCCCCGCACTGTAAATGCTTGATAAGTCTAGGTGGTAATAGTGGTATTTTAAATATTTTTGTGTAAAATTTGCTCTGCAGCTTTTGCAAACAAAAAAGGGTTAATTTGTAAATGTTCTGCCCAGCGTATGAGCAGGCAGATGTCACTAGCACTAACATTTCCTATACTCATCAACACCATCTAGTGACACTAGTGCCGTGCGACTGGCATTCACTAGGCTATATGCCGGGCATACTTTTATAAATGAGCCCCTAAGAATGTGTGCTGGAACAAAATGCTCTGCAGTTATAGATCTAAAATCGTTTTATAAAATGAAACCATTATTTAGAAATGTTTTCTTTTCTAGAAGAAACGTAGAAGAGTGATGGCAGAAAAAGACCAACAAGTCTACCTTTTTATTTATTTATTTATTTTGTTTAGTTTTGGCACAAAAATGAATAACAGCTACATTGTAATGGCGTTGGGTTCAGACTAGGGATGTCTCGATACCATTACTAGCATCGGTATCGGGACCGATACAGGGCATTTTGACA
>NW_017316684.1:0-624 GCF_000935625.1 Nanorana parkeri
ATTATCGTACGATAATCGGCAGGTGTATGGGCACCTTTACGATGCTTCCCAAGTGTTTTACTAATGGATGTCAGCTGCAAAATCTAATTTGCATGGAAATTGCAGGGAAATTCCTGATTGTGTGTCATATATTGAAACCTATTTAGCTGCCTACACACTTGGGGTCTGTTTAGAAACCTGGTATTTCTCAAAAAGATCTTGACAGGCCTGTAACCCCACTCCACACACATTACATACACAGCACACTAAGGCCCTATTCGCACCAGTGCGTGCGCATTTTGGTCCGCCTTATGTGTACTTGCACATGTGCTGCATTGGGTTGTTACAGCTCATTGCAGTGCTTGTTTTTTTTCTTTTAAAAACTTTTATAAAATTAATGTAATAAAATATAAGCAAAGCAGTACCACACATTATAACATGCTGGGTTGCAAAAAAATGTTTGTCTGCATAATTTTATCATACACCAATGCATTAGGCAAATGGCTCTGCAGATTGGGCAGGCATAGGTGTGAGACCAACCTCCAGATTTTTTGTGTAAGTTGCTTATTTACAGTTTTGCGTACCTTTCATTATTACCACTTCACAAAAAGACACAATTTAAAATTTACAAATATTTGTTATTTA
>NW_017316685.1:0-624 GCF_000935625.1 Nanorana parkeri
CTATCTGCTGTTCATTGTTGGGGTACTGTTCCTGAGGAGTACTCATCCCTCCGACAGCGATGACCTCTCGGCTTCCTCTACATGGAGGTTTACAGCCTGCAGACCGGAAGTATTCCGCTCTTCACCCGGAAGCACTTACCCGGCCGTCCTCTGATTACATTATCCTACATATATAATGTATGTCCCTACTATGTAAAGCGTGTAATATAGGGGCCCCTCCTCGGTACTGTGCGTTATATATGAGGTCCTCCATATGTACTGTTTGTTATATATGAGGTCCTCCATATGTACTGTGTGTGTTATATATGAGGTCCTCCATATGTACTGTGTGTTATATATGGGGTCCTCCATATGTACTGTGTGTTATATATAGGGTCCTCCATATGGGCTGTGTTTTATATATGAGGTCCTCCATATGTACTGTTTGTTATATATGAGGTCCTCCATATGTACTGTGTGTTATATATAGGGTCCTCCATATGTACTGTGTGTTTTATATGGGGTCCTCCATATGTACTATGTGTTATATATAGGGTCCTCCATATGTGCTGTGTGTTATATATGAGGACCTCCATGTGTGTTGTGTGTTATATATGGGGTGCTCCATATGTACTGTGTGTTATA
>NW_017316686.1:0-624 GCF_000935625.1 Nanorana parkeri
AAATGGCACTTTCGGCATTATGCCAAAAGTGCCATTTTTGGTCGATAGGATTTGGCAGCCGATATATTGGTGCACCCCAATATATATATATATATACACACACACACATACATACCACATGTATATATAGCCACATTTAGGCCTTGTTTACATTGCATTGAGCATTTTGTAACAATTCTTCTGCCCTAAAAGATGCTCATAAAATATGCCCCCAAAAATCCCATTCACTTCTATGGCCCTGTTCACATCTGAGTGTTTTGACGCGATAAGAAAAACACCTGTCGCTGGACAAAGTACACAAGCTTTTTTTTAAAATGCATGCTTTTGCACACGTGTTACGCTCGTTTGCTCATTATCATCAGAGCTTAAATATGCTCACAAAAACACGTGCCCAGATTTATACACCTAAAACACAAATGAAAACGTGCAAAAAGCGCACAAAAACAAATCAAAACCGCACATAGAAACTTGCAAAACAGCTGTTGCCTAGGTGTGAACCAAGCCCAAGAGTTCATAACTATCATATGCATTAATCATAACATATACAGTATATATTTGCTTTTCTAGAATGTTTTAGTGTTTGTCCAGGTCATATTTTCTGACACCTAAACACCAACTTTAGAT
>NW_017316687.1:0-623 GCF_000935625.1 Nanorana parkeri
AATCTTCGTATTGGAGTGCTGCTGACATTTGCATTTGTTAATGTATTTCAAGCGGCACCATCCGCAGTCATTACAACCACCCGTTATCTTTGGGATATTCAACAAGGAGTGTGTCAAGGTATATGGACTATATATGTAGGAGAGGTGACACATTCCATATAAACCCTCATTAGAACACATCAAGCTCAGGTGACACATTGGACTAGCGAAAAAACATTCCAGTTAAATCAAAACAGTCCTAAGTTAGGAGGAGCCAAGGCGGAGATCATAAAATATCTTGCAGTATCTTAACAGTACATAGCAGAGTAGAATCCAGAAAGCCTCTTATTGCAGTCCTGTTATAATTAACCTTCCGTAAAACCATCTAGGAGCAAATGCACATCTGTAAGTCTGATTTCATTTGACCTAAAACTGTACTTTCATGCACCCCGACTGTACTCATATTCCATATTTCTGCTGCGGTAAAGTTATCTTTTTCAAAAGTAAATACCTTTATGTATCAGAAGATGCCAATCAGTTAGACAAAAAAACATACCTATGCTATTTCCAGCAGGTGAACAGAACACATTAAATCTCCTCAGCGATATACAGTTGTGTGAAAAAGTGTTGGCCCCCTTCCTGAT
>NW_017316688.1:0-493 GCF_000935625.1 Nanorana parkeri
GCCTCAAATCCTTCTGTTTATTCATGTAATCCCAGACAGACGATGTTGAGGTCAGGGCTCTGTGGGGGCCATTTGCAGGGCACATTCCCCATTTTGAGGACTCTATTCCCGGCAAACACTTGTTCCTGTGGACAACCAGGCTGCCATGACCACCCCTTTTTCCTCTTTGTGACACTGCAGTGCCATACCGTGGCTGTATCTCTTTTTACAATGCTGAGGAAAGCTACCCTAAGCTCCACTTTAGCTCTGATGAGTTATGCATGCAGCCACTTCAGACCACAGATACAGTGTCCGTAGCTCCTCCTCAGCTCTGATGCAAGTGTTGTGTGATGGCTATGCATGCCACATTATTTTACTCCTTATGGTGCCTAAGGCACTTTGTCATAACATCTTCAATGTCTGCTTCCTCTTCCAGATGGTGTGGCTACTAATGGGGTGTGGTTAAAAGTGAACATGGTCAGTAGGGTGTCCCCGGATTTCATTTTGAAAATCT
>NW_017316688.1:1758-2381 GCF_000935625.1 Nanorana parkeri
GGTGAGTGAAAAGCACTCACCTCATAGTTCTCCTTTATGTGATACAATTCTGACCTGTTTCACAATATATGCCTACTTTAAAATCTTCCTCACAGTGCAAATAAATTTACCATTTCAAGTAGAAATATCAGAGCTGGCACTAAATATGATTTGGTATGAATGTTTTCATATCTGTTACTTCTCTCTTATTTTATCAATTAATGCTGACACTTCCATCATCAACTTGATTTTAAATTTAAGCAGGTGTGCAAGTGAAAAGGTGATAGCACAGTTTTCACTGAACATCTATTAGGCTTGTATGTCTGCTTGGAATTTCTCTTGTGTAGAATTGCCGTTTCAAAAAGTAAAAGGGAACCTGCTAAGCAGAAACAGTTTACTTTGTTTATTCCACTCAGCTCTGATTTTCCAAAAATGTTCTCGGTTACTTGTTATAAATGCCTTGAACCTGTGATCTGCTTTCTAGTTTCATGGGCCCACATAGTAAAGAGCAGATGAAGGAGAACACTACAGGTCCAGAACGTTATTCACTCCAAGATTTGTAGTGGCTGTAAGGGTTTATACACTGCACTTACATCCCCCCATTTGGTAATTTGGGGTAGCGTTACCCTTTAAATTAGTGCTGT
>NW_017316689.1:0-623 GCF_000935625.1 Nanorana parkeri
CAATGTGGCTTTAAATGGGCATGCAGATGTGAGACAACCCCCAGATCCGCCCCTTCATGTGACATCACAGACTTACATAACCTGCTAATAATGTGTGCAATCTGTCAAATAACCATTTGAAAACTACCAATAGTAAGAAATATGGGCAACATCATACACAAAATAGTCATAGTGCTGAATTAAACAGTAAATACACACATCGGATATAATGTCATGTGACCGGGGTGTCAGTTACATAACCAGCTCACTTTTTTAGAACAGCTGCTCGATCGTCATGGTAACCATGATGCTATCTGCAAGCTCAGTCCAGCCTGTAGGCTGATCCCATGCTGCAGGCGCATGTGTCATGCGGACGATGGGAGTGTCAGGCTGGCAGCTCCTGTGCCGACAAACGGCGAAGGAGGAGCCGCGGCGTAGGTTAGTAGCCACTCTTGGCGTGGTCCATCCGTACAGCCAAGTGGAACGCACCGCCATGATGTGGGTCAGGGTAGCGTCTGTAACCCAGGTAACCTGGACGCCATTTGCTGACACAACTCCTAAGCAACTGACAGCTGGTGAGCGCAGTGACACCACGGAGCAAAGGACACATTAAAGGAGAATTATGAGGCGAGTGATTTTCACTC
>NW_017316690.1:0-294 GCF_000935625.1 Nanorana parkeri
CTCAACAACCTCTCTCTCTTCATCTGTCTCCTCCCCTCTTTCCACCATCTCTCTTCCTCTCCCCCTCTCTCTTCTCTCTCTCTTCCCCTCTTTCCCCGCTCTCTCTCCACTCCATCTCTCTCTCTCCCCCTCACTCTTTCCCCCCCCCTCTTTCCCCCTCTCTGCCCTATCTCTTCCTCCCCCTCTCTCTCCACCTCTCCTCTCTCTTCCCCTCTCTCCCCTATCTCTTCAATCCCTTCTCTCTCCCTCCCCTCTCTCTCTTCCTCTCCCCTCTCTCTCTTCCTCTCCCCTCTC
>NW_017316690.1:353-623 GCF_000935625.1 Nanorana parkeri
TGTAACCCCTCTATCCCCCCCCCCCCCCCTCTCCACCATCTTCCCTTTCTTTCTCTCCATCCCTCTCCCCCCTCCTTGAAGACTTGGGTGTGTGAATGAAGTCTGTTAGCTGCTTCACTGTATCTCTCTCTCCCCAGCACAGGAGACATGGAGGGACTGAGCGTAATTAGCCGGCTGGCGCCACAATACATTGTAGATGTGCGCACAGGCACGCACCGTGAAGCGAGCAAGTGCACAGGCCGACTGTGGGTCACACCGTGCGCATGCGCA
>NW_017316691.1:0-623 GCF_000935625.1 Nanorana parkeri
AATCTTTGGTCTTTGTCGGGTTCTTCCTCTCCCTCGGCTGTTTGCGGTCTTTGTTTTCCGTTGTATGACGCAGGCGTGTAATATGTACACATGGCAGACGCGGACAATGCTTCCACCGTCTGGGAATAGAGGACCGGCTGGGCCTATAAGGAGCTTGGGACAGGTAATCTCTTTAGAAGTGATCTGAATCCCGGTGACCTTTCACCTCTATGACATCATCACCCGGCTGGGAGATTTGTAGACCGGTGTGTAGATATGAGGAGGGCGGGGATTGTAGTCCATGTAGAATTGTGTCCCCCCCCAAGTACAGCCGGCCTCTCTCATATTCCTGAAAGCCGAGCCTCGTCCTCTGTGATTAGCCTCCGTCCTCCTTGCAGAGATGGGGGAGGAGTCTGCTTACTCAGCACCCGCACTACAGAGCGCCCATCCTGACCTTCCAACGCGTCTGCTCCGCTATTATCAGCTCTGTGACCTTTCCACGCGCTCCAGGAACCCCGCCCCCCAAAATATGCCGCCGAGTTACTGAGGGGCCGAGTGTTTCGAATCGAACGTCGGCAATTCCAGCCCGGGGAAGATTGGGGTTGGGAGTGTCCGGGAAGATCGGGGTGGGAGTGTTTGGGAAG
>NW_017316692.1:0-623 GCF_000935625.1 Nanorana parkeri
TTTTCCCTATACCATTTTCTATGGACGTTTTATATGTTAGTGGCCCTTTGTGATATTGCACCTGTTTTTCTGTATGACGTTTGCTCTGTATGTAAGCCCCACCCTTCGTCTTGTTGTCAGTTTTCCTGTGTCATGGCAACAGCTAACAGCCACATGTAATCAGGAGACATGTACTCTGCATAGTACGCTAGGAAAGGCATAATTTTTTGACCGCATAATACTGTAACCATCCATCTGCTGTTATCCTGTTATCTTCACGTTCAGAATAAAGCAACCTTTGTGGACGAACACAGTATTGGTGAGTTCAGCTATCTGACAAGGATTGTCCGCAGTGATTGTATCTGCTTATACAGGCCAGGCTAAGGCCCCGTTCACATTGAGCGATTTACCGCGTGTTAATTCCTGCGATATTGCGGCTATTTACCGCGCGATATCGCTCTTCAATGCTTTGCAATGGGGCAAAGGGTCCCACTGTCGCGGGTCGTGTGTCGCTACAGCAGGACCCTTTTTGGAGCGGATTTTGATGCGATTCAATCGTTTTTGATGCAAGCATTTGCGCGACAAATGGCGCGATATCGCGCCAAATGCAAATCGCGCGACAAACGCGCGATTTGCGAATCGCC
>NW_017316693.1:0-252 GCF_000935625.1 Nanorana parkeri
AGGTGTATAAATATTGGGGTATGCTCCTGGTATGGGGGGGAAGCTGCCACCATGTTGTTTGGCTCAGTTGTGAGTAATGACCCGCCTCCCGGCTTCCTGATTGGCCAGGAAGCCGCCTCCCACCCAATCAGCATCAAAATATGAAAGTGAATTATGCAGAGCCCGTCAATCAATATGATCGATCGATAAGATGCGCGGAATGGCGGGTCACATATTGTGACATTATGATATAAATAATCAGAACATTATTCT
>NW_017316693.1:382-623 GCF_000935625.1 Nanorana parkeri
GGCCGGGCGTCCAGTCGTAGAGCGTCTTACTCGCGTATCTCACAGACGCCGTCCCGCGTACAGCCACGCCCCCCCCCAGGGGTCTACTTGACGCCACTGCGAGTGCGGACGCGAGGACGCACGTTTGGATTCCCCGGCCGGTCATTTGTTGTTGCTATGCGACCTTGTTTGATATTTTAAATAAAGTTTTTTTTGATGTTCTGCACAACGCCGAGTTCTCTTCACTTTTCATGATTATGGA
>NW_017316694.1:0-622 GCF_000935625.1 Nanorana parkeri
AAGAGACAATAAGGAAATCTCAGTGTCCAAAATACAGATCAGTGTATAATGCATCTATGAGAACAGCATGGCTTCGTAGTAGAATATTCCGGGTGCTTAATTGCCCCGTCTGCAGTCCAGACCTTTCACTCATTAAACATATTTGGTGCATCTTGAAACGAAAAATATGACAAAGAGAACCCAACACTGCAGAGCAGTTAGAATCCTATACCAGGCAAGAATGGGACAACGTTCCTCTCCCAGAACTCCAGCAAATGGTCTCCTCAGTTCGCAGACATTTACAGTGTTGTTAAAAGAAGAGGAGATGGTGCACCGTGGTAAACATGGCCCTGTCCCAACCTTTTTGAGATGTGTTGGTGCCATCAATTAAAAAAATCTTTCTTATCTTAAAATGTTACATTTTCTCAGTTTAAACATTTTATATTTTTTCTATTTCCTATTGTGAATAAAATGATTTGCAAATCATTGTTTTTATGTAAATTTTACACAGCGTCCCAACTTTTTTGGAATTTGAGGTTGTATTATGTGCTTCCCTATGGTCATATCGTGGCCTGCACTTAGGGCCTCCATTATCTCTACAGCACTAGTGATGGGCTCGGGCGTGTTCGCAGCTCCACGTGCC
>NW_017316695.1:0-622 GCF_000935625.1 Nanorana parkeri
TTGAATAAAGCCTTCTCCAAAGTCTGTTTCTGACCTATATTTATTTCTACTGTTGCCTGGGCTCTCTTTTTTTGACTACTTGTCCCACCAGGTCCCACCCCTCTATCTTAGTATTGGGAAAGGGGGTACACATAATGTCTGTAGACAATGTTTCAGTGTGTGCTTTTTCCTCCTAGCCAACTCAGCTCCACCTGTCCCAAAAGGGTACCTGCTCATGCTCCTTCGTGACTTCTCAATTGCTCTAACATAGCCTACTGGAGCTGCTCAACATTTAATGGCAAATGCAATAAACACTATGGGCTTAGTAAAACGTATTCACCTTCAAGAACCATTAAACACTTAATCTGGCTATAGTCTAAACTACAGCCAATGACTACAATAGCAAAACAGAGTATTACTGCTTAAGGAGAAGCGACCTACATTGGTTTTACTGTTTCTGCTTTTCAGTTGATTGTGTGCTGTCACTAGCCTCAGTGACTTTTCCCAATATCCCTAGAAACATATAACACTGAATAACACTGAAATACTATACACATTATTTGTCAGTAGGATATACTGTATACAAATAGTGACAGCAGTGGCACAGCTGAAACATCAAGTTCAGCCATGACAGAAAGGAAGG
>NW_017316696.1:0-622 GCF_000935625.1 Nanorana parkeri
TAAATTGTCGGCGCTATATAAATACCTGTAATAATAATAATGATAATATACGACTATATAACTTATGTTCCATAGAATAGTATGTGAAGTCTCTTTTCGTGGTATATAGTATGCGCCATCCATCTACTAACCTCATGTGATCCATTTTAATTCTAAGTCTTTTTAAAGCCTCTCCTGGAAGGTGGGGCTTGCCCGTAGTATCTAAATCAATATCAAAAATTAAATTCATATCTCCCATCACCAAGTTTGTTCCCATCCCAAATTGCTTGAATCTACTCAATACCCACGTGCAGAACTTATGCTTTGGGGCATATATATTTGCCAAAACATTTGATTGAGATGAGAAAATTTTATAAACACATATCTCCCCTTTTCGTCTATAACTCTGTCAGTTACAATAATTTGTGCATTTTTATGGATTGCCACTGATACCCCCCTTTCTTTTTTATCTGCGTTTGTACTATGGTACCATTTCGTATAGCATTTATTTCTTGTGGATCTGGAATCTGGATTGGCCCCCCTTCTTAAAATGAGTTTCCTGTAGGCATAAAATATCCATTCTTTTTTTATGAAAGTGATACAGAATCTGTGAGCGTTTTTCTGGTACATTAAATCCCCTAAC
>NW_017316697.1:0-622 GCF_000935625.1 Nanorana parkeri
ATTGGGGGTCAGTGTAACTCCCCCTTACATTGGGGGTCAGTCCCCTAAATAATGTACATTCTCCGTCTAAAACTGCTTCCTGGACACACAGCAAACAAATGTGTCCTGGAAATGCTTTTAAATGTTAGCAACTATGCGACCTGTGCTTGATGAGCTTCAGTGGGCTGCTAAGATGGCATTAGGCACTATTGTCTTCCTAAAGAGGACCTGTCACCAGTACCGTACATGGCGTAGGGGGGTGGGGGGGGGGGGGGGGGGGGGTTGCTATTAGTCTGCCTGATTATGGGGACTGAAAGCACATTGGGGACAGTCACCTCATAGCAGCAGTGGTGAGACTTCCAGAAGGAAGGGGGTAGATCCAGGAATTGTAGCAGTGCGGGCCATTGGAAGTGAAGTATCAGTATTTGGGTGGGCTGGATTTTTATTACGTTCAATAAAACAAAGAAAGAAATACAAAAGTACATCAGATTTTATTTATATATTAGTCATATTTCTCTATAAATAGAACATATAATTGTGTGAAACCTAAATGTGGGCTTTGTACACCATTGTGGCAAGCATGGTTACCTTTGCCTAGAAGAATAGCTCCCTTCTGTCCGTATCACCCTGCAGGAGGAGGACA
>NW_017316698.1:0-622 GCF_000935625.1 Nanorana parkeri
CCCTGGTTCAAATCCAGATCACTATCTGGAAAGAGTTTGTACTTTTAGTTTTGTATAGACTATGAAAGGATTCGATCCTCTGGGAGGGTAAACCAAGTAAATCTCCCCAGCTGGACTGTAGAGGCTAATAAAAACCCTGATGGAGATGCTAATGTTCCTATGGTATGCAAAATGTAAAGCGTTACATACAGTATATGATCACGCTTGTCAGCATTGGTGCATGAGGTCATTGTCTACATTTGAGTTTTAAAGCAAATCATTAGCCTCTGAAAGTCCTGTGCATCGTGGCTTTGCTCATGTTATAGTTTTTCCCTTGACCCATTCATTTGATCTCAATATTCATCACAAGTAATAAATAGAATTGAATGTCTGCAAATCTTCTGAATCTTCAGAGCAGTTGGTCATTAGTTCAGTCTTGCATGACTAGTCTCTAATAGAGTTATACAATATCCCAAGGCGCTGTAGTGTATAAATCAGGCTGCTTGGGACTGGGTGCTGTACCTTTCATTTATTCAGCTTCAGTTCTTCACCAACTTGTGACCAGGCCCAGATTCCCCACAAGGCCACGAGGCCCGGTCTCGGGGCGGCAGGGCGCGGAGGGGCGGCAGCGGTGTCCTTGTGG
>NW_017316699.1:0-622 GCF_000935625.1 Nanorana parkeri
ATCCAGCCTGTCACCCTGGGGACACTTGCTAGAAGAAAATCAAGCCAAACGGAAGAAAGGAAAAAAAATCTTCAGAGAAAAAATGTTAGCTCCTTACTCCTGACGCTAGGCAAAAAACGTCCTTCTCCTGCAGGTGGCGATATTACCCTACCATTCAGGATCTACGATCTGTTGCCTGTGTCCTTCAATGAACGGGAGAGAAAATTGTTTTGATTGATCTCCAGGTTAACAGTTAAAACATAACAACCGAATTACGAATGTAACCAAGAAGGCGACTGTTTCTAGCGTCCTAGATTTGTAAATGTATCATGTATGTTTTATGTTTATGATGGAAAATAATAAAAACTATTGAAAGAAAAAAAGTATTCCGCATAATTCAAATTTACAAAAAATAAAACAGTAAAGATAACCTGATTGTCCAATTCTACATATACAGTATATGAATTGATTTTAAAGGAATGCTTGGAAACTAATGTGACCTGTAATAGTAATGGTTAATGCGGTTACATTTATATAGCATCCACATTACATATGACTTCTAATGGATATACAAACAATAACTGGTTATGCAGTCAGGTTATACACACACCTGTATCGTATACAGTAATTATCATTTAATCTT
>NW_017316700.1:0-622 GCF_000935625.1 Nanorana parkeri
CTCCTCCTCATTTCTTCTCCCAGCTAGTAGATGGGTAGTTGCTGGAGACTGCTCTGTTCCTTGTGATCTTGTAGTAGACATGACGTTTAGGAAAGCTGAGCTAAGAGAGTTTGAGCCAACTGTTCTCAAACCTGATGACTGTAAGTGCTTGGGTGACGATATAAAGAACTAGTTTGTTAGGCATTATATATTCGATCTGGATTAATTATTGAAAAAAATTGAGAGTGTAATACTACTTTAAATTTCTTCATGTATGTCCAGCTTAAGCCTACCATAGGCTCCAGGTGCCTCTGGAGTTGCTTACCATTTGTTATAAGTATCTTTTCATTATAAATCAATATATTCTTCGTAGCAGCAAATTAAATGGGTAACTAATCCTTGTACAGGGTCAACTAAAAAAAATAAATAAATAAAAATGTCCTTTCCCACAAGGTTTCATTGAAGGTGGAATATATAAGGTGTAAATACTCCAAACCAACCCTTGTTTAGGGGTTAGTCATTTTAAATGTGCTTGCTTCATAAATAACCCCTATTGTAGATGACTGTGTGCAGTATGTTTAGCTTTGTGTGTTTGGATGCCATATGTGTGCAATATCGCTAAATAGAAGTATAATTTGCCATC
>NW_017316701.1:0-622 GCF_000935625.1 Nanorana parkeri
CATTGAAAGTCGGCAGCTTGGTCCAAACCTCATAGTATCTTTGCCAACCAGGGTACCGAATAGGATACAATCGTTGAGGATTCAAAAAAAGAATGTTGCCTCACATTATATCTTTTACATTAATGAATTTGGGTAAAGTACATATTGTTTTCAATACACGGGTAAAGAGATAAGGTCCTTGATTTCCCCAAGCATTGCCATTATAATTCTGAACAAAATCTAGCATACATGTCCAGGTAAAGTTATTCTGGGAAGAAAATCCAAAAACACCATTGCTGGAATATTGATCTGATTCACCAGCCAGGAAGTTCCTTTTGGGTATAGGCTGCATTGAGATGATGTCGGTGTCCATATAAATGCCTCCGTATTTCCAGATCAGTGCTAGTCTGCAGCCATCTGAGCTTACATGGATCCAATGTGTTTCCAAACTAGTATTAATCTAGAAAGAACCGGGGAAAAAAGGGAGTGAATTCAATCATTATGCTCACTTACATCTTTGAAGGTTCTCATTTTTATAGGCCAATCCATGGTATAGCTAGTAGTAGTCAGCAGTGGCGTAACAACCGGGGGGGCGGCTTTAGCGATGGGGGGGGGCGGGGCCGGTGCTAGGATTCGTGCCTAC
>NW_017316702.1:0-622 GCF_000935625.1 Nanorana parkeri
TATCTGCCTCCACACTGCTCTGAATTCTTAACACAGAATTATTAATGAAGATTTGCAAAGTGCAACATAGTAACCAAAACCTTCTATACCAGTGAGGGGGGAAACCTGATTGATGACTCTTAACATGTTACCTATAAAATGACGGCTCTTGTGTCAGTGTCAAATAAATATCCACATTGTACAGATTTTATAATGAATTAATGTCAAATAGTCACCCTAACACTGTGATTCGGGTGTTCCGTGAAATTGTTACTAAATATTCCGCCGCGGTCGCCTGTTACTGGGATTATAACAAAGTGGAAGCAACTGGGAACAACAGCAACTCAGCCAGGAAGTGGTCGGCCACGTCACATGACAGAGCGGGGTCAGCGCATACTGAAGCGCACAGTGCGCAGAAGTCACCAACTGTCTGCAGAGTCAATAGCTACAGACCTCCAAACTCCATGCGGCCGTCAGATTGGCACAACAACAGTGCGTAGAGAGCTTCATGGAACGGGTTTCCATGGCCGAGCAGCTGCATCCAAGCCGCACATCACCAAGTACAATGCAAAGCGTGGGATGCCGCGGTGTAAAGCGCTCCACCACTGGACTCTAGAGAAGGGGAGGCGTGTCCTCTGGAGTG
>NW_017316703.1:0-622 GCF_000935625.1 Nanorana parkeri
ATATATTTCGCTATCACAACGATCGGAGTCAGAATAGATTAAGAAACATATTTTCTATTTCCTAGGGCAGAAAGTCAACTAGTACGGCCATTACAATGAAGCTTCACTTACCCTGGCTGTTCTTCCTTCATCCACTCATTTATTTTACATGATAGAGAATTTGGCAGGGAGGAGGAAACACTTTGATGTGCTTTCTGTGTAAGATTTGTCTGTATTCAGGAGGGAACAAGACGGAACAGTGGAGCAGCATGGAGGTACAAATACAGGACCAAAAAGCACTTAAGGGATAGATAGGATATGTATCTGTATTATGATGTACTACACATTGTGCATTTCCATGTTACCATCACACTTTATAATGAAAACTTTTCTCTTCAGTGAAAAGGTCATGAATTCATTCTTATTGTAAAACTGGATTCATATGAATGCCCAAGAAAAAGTTTAGATCTATGCAGCTAAAGACATTCCAGGGGCATGAAAACAAAAGGTCATACTGTTAAAGTGTATCTAAATCCAAAAACGTAATATATTGGAGGTTACCATTTCTTAAATGTGTTGGTTGCATTCGTTTTCTTTTTGTTCTTTATTTTCACCTGGTGATCCGGCCAGTAACACACTTCCT
>NW_017316704.1:0-621 GCF_000935625.1 Nanorana parkeri
AGGACATTCCCTGGATTCAGGACACTGACCCGCAGGGCCCAGGACACTTAGCACCAGGGCAGAGAGGCAGCGGGATGCTGGGCGCTGGAACGTTCTCAAGTGGTAGATATTGGGAACAATGGAGCCCTAACATTAACCATTTGTTGACCAACAAATCCATTTTTTGTGTGTTGGCTTTGTTTACAAACAAAACCATTACTCGTCATATCAGGGCTGACTTTGAGATCACATGACTTTGTTATAAAACATTTTTTAAAGAAAGTTTTGCGATTTTGGCAAAGGTGATTTTGCATTTGAAATCCAAATCTGGTGGGGGAAAAAAACTCTACTCATTCCAAAACACAATTCCACGTCATCCAGCAGTGAAGCCTTCCACACCTCCCAACCTTGGGAATAATGGAACCCTTCCACACCCTTCAACCTTGGGAACCATGAAACTCTTCCACACACCCAATCATGGAAACAATTAAACTCTTCCACACCTCCCAACCTTGGGAACCATGAAACTCTTCCACACCTCCCAACCTTGGGAGCAATGGAACCTTCCACACACCCCAACCTTGGGAACAATGGTACCCTACCACACCCCCCAACCATGGAAACAATGGAACCCTTCCACAC
>NW_017316705.1:0-621 GCF_000935625.1 Nanorana parkeri
AATATATTATATGTTTATATATTATTATTATTATATATATATACACACACACACACACAGACACACAGAGTATATGTATATATATATATGATCATGATTTGGGTGGGCTAAAGAAGACCCCTCTGTAATATCTATCCTCGTCCAAATCCACCTAGGTAAATTGTCATGCATGCACGGGAAGAATCAGACTGACACAGTGTATCAGATACAAAGATGCTTCTGCTTTATTACACACGTCACTCCAGCTTAGATAGATAAGGGAAGGGGAGTTGTGGTGGTTGGTATGGATACATGCTTTATCTCTTTATTAGGTATTGTGTTTAGTACAGGTAACTGCTAATATGTTTTATTTCCTTATAAGGTATTCTTCTATATCTTCCTCTTGTCAACAAGAGCATAGGACAAAATGGAGGTGCCATCTTAGTTTCTTTAAGCTGCACACGAAGGGAGGGGTTGAAGAGCTGAAGAGTTGGATATCTTATCTTTAGTGAAGGAAAATGCCACACATGTAGACAAACATATTGGAAGAGAACAATGGACATTTTATACAATGCTCTATATCCATCACAGTCACACACAGACTGTCATTGGCTGACCCCTCACAGCGTCATTGGCTGACCC
>NW_017316706.1:0-621 GCF_000935625.1 Nanorana parkeri
AGGGGTACAAGTACCCCTTACTCATTCACATGGAGGGGGGCAGCATCTGTATCGGTATCGGTGCATCCCTACTCATTTTCACTTATAGACGCTTTCTTTACACTTAACTTTATTGCTGGAACATAGGGGCCTTATAAGTCCCCTGTGTGATAGTACATAGACAGTGACAGGACCCCAAAGAATATGATAAAGCAGAGATCTTTCGCTGGCTGTTTAAAATGTTCTAACTTTCTCGCTCACGTGTAGGGGCACACTGGAGTGGGAAAGTACATTTAAGTACATCCAAGAAGTTGCCTTGCTGCCGTTATCAGTGGCCGGGCGGCAAGTCATTACTTTATAATTTAGAGCCCATTCACACCAACAGCTGCACAAAAATGCACAGCTGCTGGTGTGCATTGCCCAGCATAGTGGTGATGCATCTCTCCTGTAACAAGTGACATTTCATTGAGTTCTATGAGCACAGCATGGTCCGAGTCGGTTGTACTGCATGTCATTCGTTTTTCAGAGTTCGCCACACAACAGCACTCTAATATTTGCATAACTCCTCCCAAGAGCCAACTCACTGCCGCTCCTTCTCCTGCACCTCTGTTTTTAACCTTAGCGGTGAGACAAGTTTTTTTG
>NW_017316707.1:0-621 GCF_000935625.1 Nanorana parkeri
ACCTTTCTGCTATAGATAAGGGAGATGCTAATGTCTGAGAGGCGATGAGAGGTTGACCATTACCATAAAATGGTGGAGGTAGCATGGAAAAAAAAGTGGGTATTGATGGAATATTTAAAGCGTATACTTTGGCAAAATAATAAAAAAATATAATTTCTCTGTGTTTTGTCTCTTTAAATAGTAAAATACCTTATGATCTGTCAGAAATCCAGTGAGCTCATTACTTACTGTTTTCAATGGAGAACTTAACCTCAACTGCCCTGACATCCCATACATTTTCCTGAGTTCTCCTTAGCTGGACGACAGAATGCTTCCTGCCTGTATGATGAAGATGAGGAGAGAGGGGACTGTTCTGTAGTCCAAGAGAGTAGACATGGACAGGGCTGACTATACTGCGAGTGCATCAGAGGCAATGTGTTGTGAGCTCAATTTAATATAGGAACTGAGTGCATTTCTGGAAGATCAGCGGGTGTTTTTCGGTACTTTCAGACAGAAAGGGAAGAAACTCCAAAGAACGAGGTTGGCTTAGAGAAAGCGCTTCTTTAACTTCTCCTCGGATCCCCCGCTGCCTCTGCCCGGCAGATCCAGAGGAGAAGCTGAGCCCCCATGTGCGTGGCCGAG
>NW_017316708.1:0-621 GCF_000935625.1 Nanorana parkeri
GGGGGGGGCTGGCAGGGCTCAGCACTGCAGCCTCCAGCGTTTCCTCTAGATCCCCTCTGCTCTCCCCCACCTGTATGGGCAGAGGCAGCGGAGATCCGAGAAGAAGTAAAGCGCTGAGGTGGCCGAGGAGGGAGGAGAGAGAGCCACTCGGCCAGGATCTGATAGCCAGCGGCTCTCTCTCTCTCCTCACCGGTCGGCCATGCTGCTGTGACAGCGTCTCCCTCCTCCGCCACCTGTGCCGGCTTCAGTGCTTCCTTCACTTCTCCTCGGATCCCCGCTCCCTCTGCCCATACAGGCGGGCGAGAGCAGCTGGGATCCAGAGGAAAAGCTGCAAGCTGTGATGCCCCTCTGTGCGGGGCCAGGCGGCAGAGGATCGGTACATATCAGGGATATGTTCCGATCCTCTGTATGCAGAGCAAACACTGGAGCGATCATCTGATCACTCCAGGGTTTGTAATTAACTGGGGACACATAGTGCCATGTGTCCCCAGTTATGAATGAACAGGAAGTGCTTTACATTACTTCCTGTTCATTCATGAGTTTCTCAATGGGTAGTAGCATTCAGTACAGAGGCTTCTCCCCGTTCAGAAACTGCTTGATAGTAAATATTTTCTGAATGAA
>NW_017316709.1:0-621 GCF_000935625.1 Nanorana parkeri
AGTGTGGGTTTGTAGATTGTCATTACTAAACATTTCTAAAGAAGTGTTTGTTATTTGAAAGATATATGTAAAGGACTGCTTTAAGCTGGGTAAACAGATCGAATTTCAGCCAATTCAGCAGGAATTGGATTAAATTGAATTTTGTGTAGCGATTTGTGGGTATTGATTGTTAGATTTACTTTTGTCATAGATGCATGTTGGAAAATTGTAGGCAGTACAGTGCTTGCACCCAATTAGCTTCAAGCACTGTGCAGATAATACCGACAGCAGCAGGTGCAATTGTCAGAATATAAATGACATAGCGGAAGATTCATCCATCCACACTGTTGCCATGGATGGAGGAATCAATCAGGTTTTTCTTTGATCAGCCTTGCAGGCGTGTGTACCCAAGTTTTATCTTCAATGTGAGGCTATGTTTAGAGCCCTACAGCTTTCTCCCAAAAAAGGCCTTCTTGTACTGCACATGGGCACCATGGCCCATCCACTCCTATGGAAAAGCAATACTTTGAGAGCACTGCTTTTCCATAGGAGGCCGAGCTTTACTGGCAGAGTTTTACAGATCTGGTCCGGAAAATGGTGTGAGCCTGCACGCAGTTCCAGTGCATTCCAGACCAGACAAAA
>NW_017316710.1:0-621 GCF_000935625.1 Nanorana parkeri
AGGAGTAAGGAGCTAAAAAAAATTATCTGGAGAATTTTTTTATTTTCCTCCATTTTTGTTCGCTGTTTCTTCTAGCAAGTGTCCCCATGGCGACATGCTGGATGACTATAGATCCTTGTAGTCTTCCCTGCGTGACCGACGAGCGCTTGCAGACCACCACGGTGGATCTACTGCGACCTGTGGTTCCTCTCGACGCCTATGGGTTTGTCCCGAGGGGTGCATATGACAGGGGGTCATGGCCTTCCTGTCACAGCGCTCCTCACAGGCTGACGGTGCCGCGACTATGGTCGGGGGCGTTCTAAGTGTCGCTTCCCTACTCGTCCTGGCTGTGACTTCAATGGATGTCCCCGGCTGGGGTATGTATGTGGGTGAGGTGACTCTGGAGAGGATCGGAAGCTCATCTGGATAGGTAAGCATTGCTGGTGTTGCATTGGTCTGTCTCGGCTGCAGTCTCCTGGTTGCTTGCTTCTCCTTCCCCCCTCCCTCGCAGGTCCTTAAGTATGTCTGCAACTTGGCCTTGGATGCGGCGCCCCTGGTGTCGAAGCTGTCGGTGTCGGCGGTTACTCTTCGACGCTTGCTTTGGCTTAAGTGCTGGTCGGCTGACCAGGCTTCCAAGAAGGC
>NW_017316711.1:0-621 GCF_000935625.1 Nanorana parkeri
CACTATCGCTCCATTTCTCTCATCAATGTGGACTAGGCTCTACGCTACAGTCCTGTCAAATAGACTGATGACCGCTATCCCCTGTCTCATACATTTAGACCAAGTCGGTTCTGTCCCCTTCCTGAGAAGCTAGGGACAATATGATTAAAATTGTCATTCTAATGGACTTCGCCCATAAACATCACCTTCCCTCTGCCTATTTTCTTTAGACAGAGAAAAGGCATTTGAATAGGACTTTTTGTTTTTGCAATCCACATTACAGAAAATAGGAATACTCTCATCTTTTATAACCAAGATAATGGCCCTATACGTGACCCTTACTGCGTGTATCAGAGTTGACAGGATGCTATTGAAAGTGGATGTCCATAATGGTACTGGCCAGGGCTGCCTCCTTTCTCCCTATATCTACATCTTAGTGATGGAGCACCTTGCTCAGGTCCTTCAATGGAATTAGTCTATACGGGGCTTAACTATAGGCTCCTATAACCATAAGCACAGACTATACACTGAGTGGGCATATTATTATGATCACCCCATCAGTACTTCGCTGGTTTTTTTATTGTTTCTGTGGACTGTCAAAAGTCTGGAGGAAAAGAGGTTTAACCTTTGCATACGGAAAGG
>NW_017316712.1:0-621 GCF_000935625.1 Nanorana parkeri
TTGTAATGGGCTGAGAATTGGAATTGTTTGTTAATTATACTTCTGTTAATGAGTGTAGAGGAGGCGGAAGCAAATGAAGGAATTGGCATGTGTGTGACATTATGCAAAAAGGCCGAATTGATGATTTGGAAATGAGACAAGACGGGACTGTCCAATTTAATTCTTTATAACAACAGCTCAGATGCAACATTGGTAGACAATAGCCTAGACAACTGTAACTGCTTAGATCTTTTGGAATTCTGCAAAATGGTTGCCAATTGGTCTCTTGTACTGGATTGCAGACACACATAACAGAGGTGGGAAGCACTGGATTATGAGTGCAGTAGTGGTCCCCTCTGTGGCAATTTAACAGTAAAGTCTGAAAGACACAGCACGAGTCAAGGCTTGATAAGTAATCACTTATTATGCTTTGTACATTTTTTACCATGATGCTCTAACTGTATTAGTGTAATAAAAGTTACTTTTATATGACTTAAAAAGTGACACTGATCAGCTCATTTTAGTTTTAAACAGCCCACAGTGAAAAAAGTAGAAGAAAAAAAAGTTGAATCAATATTTTTAAAAATGTAAATAAATATTCAATTTAAAAAAAAATAAATAAAGATTATCATAAAACTCCCG
>NW_017316713.1:0-620 GCF_000935625.1 Nanorana parkeri
CAGTGTGATGAAGGTGTTTTTCTTGTGGCTTGAAAGGAGACATAGAAAAAAAACAGAAATGGTTTAAATTATAGGTTTGGGGGATGCCTTAAAACTGTACATTGTACTATAGAACATTATGATCTTCATACACAGCCTCAGCAACAACGTACACTGGCATTGCATAGTTCGCTGTTGGTTGTGTCATTGAGACCGCAGACGACACAGCAGTGTAAAATTGACCAGCAGAAGAATAGTTTTAATGAGCAAGACTGGGCCAAATTGTGATAGAGATATATGACACAGGAAGGTGTATTAATACAAGAATTAAGAAACCGAAGATGATAAAGCAGTGCAAAATTGGCCAATGCCAGACAATGTAAAAGTGCCAGGAAGATAATAACATGTAAGTAGGCATCCTTGACTTCCACAGAGGCCAGAAGATCTTCCTGGTGGAGGAAAGTAATGACTGACCTGTCAGATTCTATGCCAAACTTTTCTAACTGGAGGAAGGGGTTAAGAACTATTATCTCCAGTATGGGGCAGATGCCCCGTCGTCATAATCCCATTGAAGAGACACTGCGTCAGAGCATCATGAAGAAAGTCCAAATCCCATTCGCACTGCCACGGTCTCAGAACCA
>NW_017316714.1:0-620 GCF_000935625.1 Nanorana parkeri
CGGTGTCACAGATGGGATGCGGAGGCTACAGAGACGAGGGCGGCTGAACATGGCGCAGAGTATCGCCATCCATTGAACACTGGCAAACTATTAGGAGAAGCCTATGTTCCCCAATCCCCAGGCACTGGCGGCTCACACTGACAGATCAATGTAGATGCCACCGCCCTCGGTTTGTCAGCTGACTGGTGTGCTACGAACTCCCAGTTTCATGACTAATGTTTAGGTTGGTGCTCATATTTCATTGTGTTAGTAAATCCTAAAGTTGGCCAAATTCATAAAGGTGAAGATGTCCCACGTTATAGGGAGACTTCTGAAATATGAATTGTGCCTGAGCACGGCCCAGAGAGATGTACTCCAGGCGAATAGCAAGATAACTTCCTGTATCCTCATAGCTGTGTGCCCCTGACTGCCGCTCTTACCAGATCTGGAGTGGGATTTGGTGATGTCACTGCTGTGCTGATCACCGTTCTCCTTCCTGGAGGGGAAGCTGCACCTGAGGAGCTGCAGTGCAAGGAACTCCCGGCTTCTGTGCTTCCTTCACTGGTATCATTCCCCCACCCACCAGCAGATCACCAATCATGTCAGGGAACCAGGGGTGTCACCTCTCCTCGGGGCCAGCA
>NW_017316715.1:0-620 GCF_000935625.1 Nanorana parkeri
CCTCCAAGTGAGTGTTGTCCATATGTGACTCAACTTGTTCCTTTTTATACATCTATTTGTAATTTACCATTGCTGGCATCATTGCCCTGTCATCTATCCCTCCTATATCTAAAGGTTATCCACATACCTGTCAGGAAGTCAGGAAGATCCAAGTGTGTAGCCTGTGTATCGTATCCGTCTGCTTGTATCTTGCTCTAGTCCTAACTCCTCGCACCTGGGGCTCGCCTCCAATGCCTGTCCCCCCAATCATTCCCTCCTATATAGCCCCCACCGCGGACTTGACGCTCCACACCTGAGTGTGTTTGGACGCCCGCCCGCGGTGTGGACCTCAACTGTGCATGCGCAGGATCCCTGCACCTGCGCATTAGTGTGGGGGGCCCGCCGTCGCTATGGCAACACGGGACGCCCAACCTAAGTCGCCACCTCCAGTCAGCCCCCTGGATAGAGCGAACCGATGGTGGCCTAAGAGCTCAAGTAGATTTGATTCTGATAGCCTTTATACTACTCCGCTTTAGGCGGTTTTGGGTCTCCTCTCTTATATCTATTTTACTTGGTCTGTAGATGTCGTTGAGGTCCAAGGGTCCCCAAAATACATGACTATCCATCCTAACATCTAGGAC
>NW_017316716.1:0-620 GCF_000935625.1 Nanorana parkeri
ACTGGAGTTGCTGTGTAAATACAGAAGCTTGTGCGTGTAATAATAAAAAAGAAACAGATCATTTGACACAATGTTTATAAACATTATTTGCATGTGAGATAGATACAAAGTAACAATTTGATGTCAGTTAAAGCAACCGGACAAGTAAAGACATTTTTTTTCCCTTTAAAATACAATTTGTTCTTGTTTAACCCCTTATTAACCAGTAGTTTACCCTAATCAGCCTTAATCAACTCCTTCTTCACCTTCTCCCCTTAGAAGAGAAGCAAAGCTAACACTAAACTTCTCTTTTGGGGCACATTTAATATTGTACTCCTGTGACCCAAGGTCAGCTGATAGCAGGATAATTTCTGCTATTGGCAGAAAGGGCAGAGCTGTATAAATGCTGGGGTGTCTTGCCGGTGCACATGTCTAGTATGTTCATGGTATGGTGGGGAGTATAAATGCTGGGGTATGTTCATGGTATGGTGGGGAGTATAAATGCTGGGGTATATGTCTGGTATGGTGGAGGTATACATGTTGGGGTATGTTTCTGGCATGGTGGGGTATAAATGTTGTGGTATGTTCCTGGTATGGTGAGGGTATAAATGCTGGGGAATGTTCCTGGTATGGTGGGGGTA
>NW_017316717.1:0-620 GCF_000935625.1 Nanorana parkeri
GGTAGCAGATTTCTAACAGGGTAGCAGGGTAGTAGATCATTAATTTTACTTTTTCCATATACATTTTTATTGTTTTATCACGTAGTACATACAACAATATAAAACATCATACAGAGTGGTGCGCAGACCATAATAGCTATAGGAGGACATACAGTTGTCATAGCTAGTTACATAGTAATACGTTGACAAGGGGAGATTACAGATTTCTGGGTATTCCCATTGGCATGAGAATAGACCTGGGGAGGTAGAGGCCTTCAGGAAGCATCGGATTAGTTATACTTGATAAATTTGCATACAATTTGTATATTCAGCATGTAAACTTTCTAGGCTCCTGCCCCCATTGTAGGGTCATTTAAACTATCGTTACTTTGGATGATAGTTTAGGAGGCTATTAGGGTGTGTTCCAAGTAAACTCAGGAGTTCCCCAGACCACTTAGATTCCAAAGGCGGTAGTAGAGATGTTACTGCCAATGTAGTTTGTAGTTAGCCAGTCAGGGCAGCAGGCAGCGACACCATATAACACAGACGGGACAACATAAGGCGGGGGGGTACAGTCCATTAATTTTACTTTTACATAGAGATGACTCACCGGCCCAAGAGTGAGGAGGAGACTCAACAGC
>NW_017316718.1:0-620 GCF_000935625.1 Nanorana parkeri
AAAAAAAAAAACTGTGCCCAAAAAGCAGGCTGAAGAAGATGATTATTCCCATCCTGCCATCTGCTCCTCAGAACTTTGCTCTCTTGCAGAGCACATCCGACATCTACAGGAGCCTTGGATGCCTGACATGCTGTGGTTCTATCCACTGGCTTCTAAATCACTACTGTGTCCTGTAATGATGAAGGGGCCAGTGAATGGAACCACAGAACGTAAAGGGGGACAGAGGTGTCCAACACTCCAGGAAGTGTCAGATGTGAAGAATCTGCTGGAGGCCATAGTTCTGCAAGAGAGCAAAGATCTGAGACATAGTGAAAGGGGTAGGTGAGTGCGTATCCTCTTCTATTCTCGGCTGCTTTTTGGGTGGCAGAGTTTTCTTAAGCAGGATTACACTTACAGTTGATGGGAGCTGTGGCTCTGGAGGTGTCGGCACCCTCCTTTTTTGCTCTGAGACAGTTTCTTCATAAGACTTCAAAGCCTCCCTCATTCTGCAATACAGAAAACACACATCAACTGGCATATTATTGAGATTAAAGAAAAGAAATTAAATCAGAACAGTAAAATGACACTAAACTCAGGTGGTAAACTTTAAAAATGCATTCAAGTACCTTAACTATTAACAA
>NW_017316719.1:0-620 GCF_000935625.1 Nanorana parkeri
CGTGGCCATGTCCTCCAGGTCACCCTTAGTGGAGAGGCGCGGGAGTATCTCTCTCCAATCACACCCTTCTCCTACCTCGGTCCGCAGCTGGACACTGGAGTCCTCCGGCTGGAGTACCGGCGAGGGGATTGGCGACAAGGGCCGATCACGCGTCGGGCCCGCCACATCAGAGGAAGTCGCCGCCACCTTGCGCCTGGTCTTGGATGGAGTGGGGCCTGCAGTGGCCGATCTGGTAGTCGCCATGTGCGTGACACTGGGCCGAAAAAGTCCGCCAAGTACGACTGTCTGGAGCTCCGGAGGTTCGCCTGGCTGCCCAGCGGTCGTGACATCCAGAGAGGGGGGTAATAATATCTTTTGATCATTTCAGTGATCGATCTTACCTGCCTTTACCATTGAAAATCTACTCTTTTATGCCTTATGCTTTACAGCTGTTTGGCGGTTTTTGTGACGTCGTAGCAACGCCAAGAGTCTTTTTGTTTTTTTGCAATTTGTTTGTCTATATATATTCTCACTGTTTGTGCAATTATGTCATTGCTATGCCTGATGAAGGGACCCTGTGCGGCCTTATAAGTGCTTGTGTTTTTGACATTAGTTTTCAATAAATCCACAATTGATTATCC
>NW_017316720.1:0-620 GCF_000935625.1 Nanorana parkeri
GAGGCCCTCGCCTCCGGAGACAACTGAACCGTCCGGTCCAGTGACAAGGGGGACTTGTCCGACAGCGACAAGATGGTCCTCTGCAGAACCCGTGTGTGATGCTGAGCGTAAGGCACCGCTTCGAAGGAAGCCACGAGGCCCAGGACCTGCATGCAAGACTTTCTCGGATCGTTGACCATCGACGTGTCCGCAGTAGCGCCACATGCGAGCGAAGCTTCAGAAGCTTCTCGGGGGGTAGAAAAAAGACCCCCCCCAAAGACCCCGCAGACACCAAAGGAGACTGGGAGAGGGGTGCAGAAGCTCAGGCTGCGCAAAGGGGGGATGTGGGAGAGGTCCCTGAAGAGAGGCCGCAGCCCTCACAGGGCACTGCGGTCAGTTTGTCCCCACAATCCATGTCCCCTGCAAATATATGCCAAAACAGAGCCCCAGGCAAGGAAGGAGACCCCAGCAGGCACCGCCCCCGACCCTATGACTTTTGCCGCAGTTGCCCCTAGCAACAGACCCGCAGGCAGACGACCCTCCTACAGCACCTGAACTCAGTGTCCCAGTGCGTCCTCACCCGACCGCATCCCGGCGTTTAAGACCGATCCGGCCGGGTGACGCGCAAGTAAAGGGACCCG
>NW_017316721.1:0-620 GCF_000935625.1 Nanorana parkeri
ATGGTCGGGGTATTAGTGTGGGGTATTAGTGTGGGGTATGTAGGGAAGTAACGTCTTGTACACGGGAGAATCCTCCTGATTGCGCGTCTCTCCCCCGGCAGCCGTACGCGGAGACTGAATGCATCAATCACATCTGTGTGGACGGGCAGCTGATCCCGGTCAATAAGTCCCAGAACTGTCCTTACAATGTCACCCAGCCAGGCTGTGGTCTGCTGGGATTTGCAGTCCAGATAAACGGAGACCGATGTTGTCCAAAGTGGGAATGTGCGTGTGAGTATCAGTGCCGGGCCGGGAGCGCGCTAGAAGGTGGTATATCGGTGCGGTATTACTCCAGTATTAGATCACATGGAGCGACTCCAGTATTAGATCAGATGGAGCGACTCCAGTATTAGATCAGCTGGAGTGACTCCAGTATTAGATCAGATGGAGTGACTCCAGTATTAGATCAGATGAAGTGACTCCAGTATTAGATCAGATGTAGTGACTCCAGTATTAGATCAGATGGAGTGACTCCAGTATTAGATCAGATGGAGTGACTCCAGTATTAGATCAGATGGAGTGACTTCAGTATTAGATCATATGGAGTGACTCCAGTATTAGATCAGATGGAGCGACTCCAG
>NW_017316722.1:0-620 GCF_000935625.1 Nanorana parkeri
CAGGTACATAGACGATATCTTGATTCTCTGGACAGGAGGAAATAATCTTTTGGAAGATTTCGTTGAAATCCTAAACTTCAACGACCTCAACCTTAAATTCACTATGAACATGGACGAATCAGAGTTGCACTTCTTGGACATCTCTATTTGTAAAAGTGTAACAAACACACTGCATATAGAAATAACACTGCTGGGAATTCTCTACTAGAGGCAAGTAGTGCTCACCCCCAAAGTCTTAAAAATAGTATTCCATATGGACAATACCTCAGGGTAAGGCGAAATTGTACTTTGGATAAGGACTTTGAATTTGAAGCAAAAAGATTGAGACATAGATTACAACAAAGAGGATATTCTGATAGAACTCTGCAAAAAGCATATAATAGGACCAAGGCCAACTATACACCAAATTGGTTTCAGAAAGATAAGAAGAAAGACATGAAACAAAATGATCAACCTAAACTAATCTTTACCTACAATAACCAGCATCAAGCAGTTAGGGACATATTAACCAGACATTGGCACTGTCTATTAAAGGACTCCAGAATTTCAAAATTCCTACAGCAAAAACCAACAATAATATATAAAAAATGTCCTTCTTTGAAAGATAAATTAGTTTCCAG
>NW_017316723.1:0-620 GCF_000935625.1 Nanorana parkeri
TTTTTTTTTTTTGAGACAGTTAAAGACACCATTTATTATTAGTTACATTAAATTAATTGTTTTTAAAAGCATGCATCCTACAATTTAAAATTGAATTTCAAATGAACGTCTGAATTTACAGAAAATGTACAATTAAGGGGGATTGTTTTACCCGCCAAAGGATTTGTATTTCTGTCCATTTACTCTTGAAATTTACACAGCTTGGCCCCACAGCACAGCCAAGCGGATGACACCGCTTTCTCCGTTATAGATTGTTAAAGGGCTACAGTGTTCCTTTTCTCCACCCCCCCCCCTTCCCGAGCCAATTGATTGGACAGTAGAGGATCAGCCACATACTAATGCGGCCATCCCTCTGCTCACTCTGCTCTCCCTTACTATTATCATGTTCCGTGTCATGTAGCGCACTTGATTGGCACCATGCCTTGTCCCTCTCTCTTCCAATGCTTTTTAGCGCTGATGTGCAGGGGATTGCAAGATGCTGATACAAAGTCAAATTCCGGCACATTAAAGTTAAACTAAAAGCAAAACTTTTGTTACAGATTTGGATAGAGTTGTGAGAGGCATCGTTTCGATAAGCGCATGCAATGTCACAACATTTATTTCCATGCAGAGTTGCATTA
>NW_017316724.1:0-620 GCF_000935625.1 Nanorana parkeri
TGCATGTAGGGATACAATGATGCCAAATTTTAGGATTCTGAATGCAAATTGGGTTAAAAGGATGCAAGCTATCAGTATTAGGAAGGCACATATGGATACAAGGATACCTGTTTTTTGGGTTGTGAATGTGCACAGGGATACAAGGATTCCAGATTTCAGGATTGGGAATGCAAATAAGGATACATAGATGCCAGGTTCCAGGATTAGGAAGACACATAGGGGTAAAAGGATGCCAGCTTTCAGGATTCCGAATGCACATAGGGATACAAGGATGCCAGATTTCAGGATTCTGAATGTACATTGGGTAAAAGGATGCAAGCTATCAGTATTAGGAAGGCACCCAGGGATACAAGGATACCTGGTTTTTGGATTTTGAATGTGCATAAGGATACAAGGATTCCAGGTTTCAGGATTGGAAATGCACATAGGGATACATGGATGCCGGCTTCCAGGATTAGGAAATCTCATAGGGATAAAAGGATGCCTGCTTTCAGGATTCCAAATGCACATAGGGATGCATGGATACCAGCTTTAAGGATAAGTAAGACACACAGGGATACATAATTGCCAGCTTTTAGTATAAGGAAGACACATAGGGATAAAAGGATGTCAGCTTTCAG
>NW_017316725.1:0-620 GCF_000935625.1 Nanorana parkeri
CCTCCCCTTCAGTCTTCTATCTGACCTCCGTCCTCTCCGCATCACATGTGGGCGTTACCTAAAGCGGTTTGCATGCAAATCCTGTCTGCCTGGGAACGCCCCCTCCTCCAGACTGACACCCACCCATCACGGCGTTTCGATATTTGCATAACTCCTCCCAAGAGCCCACCCACTACTTGTATTGGGACTGCGGGCTCTTGAGGGAAGAGGACTGAGGCAGGGTGCTGTGATGTTTTTAGGAAGTTATGTACAGCACCCCGCTGGCCCCTCCCACCAGCCATGATCTGCCTGCATTGCATAGAGAATCACACAGAACCAGTGGTGATGTTTCATGTATTGTAATGTCATTATTATGTACAGATGAGGGACGGAACATGGGAAGGCAAATATAAGTGGCTGTCTGATGTCACATGGCTGCACCTTTCTCTGTCCAGTTGTCTGCATCTTACTCGGCATTTTACTCCTCAGGGTCCGGGCACCAGCGCTTTCAGCCGACCTCTCCTCCTAAGGATTACACGGATGTGGGAGTTCAGCGGCGCCGTTCTCGATCTGCGGTGCGGTTTTTAGATGAAGCGGGGAACTCTGAGCAGGTGAGGTCTGGTCTCTGGGTCAGGGATAGG
>NW_017316726.1:0-620 GCF_000935625.1 Nanorana parkeri
AATAATCCCATCCTGATCCCAATGAATGCAGATAGAACAAACATGATTAACTTATGATTTGCTTGGAATATCCTCTACCGCCCCAAAATGTGCCAAAACCCCTCTGTTATTCATATACTTACTGGTCTTGAACGGAATATTGGGTGTTCTGCACAGGACTCTAAGCTGGCCCAATTGATGTCATAGAAAAATGGATGGTCTCTAAGACGGTGGACCTTCTTAGATCTGCTATGCGGCATTGTATCCATCAGCTGAAACAAAGAAACAGAAATAAGGAGTTGGACAATAGAACCCCACTAAAAATTTCCCTCTAATAGTTGCCTATTTCAGGCTTCCTGTGTGTGCCGGTCATCCTTCTGTTCAGTTCGGCCTCAGGCAGGAGATGATAGAACACATGAACATTGGGAGGACATTGATCACATCTGTCTGATTTGTGCAGTTGCCAATCTGTGCATAGGCTAATCTGAGAATTGGGGTACAGTCTCTATTTGTCAGCACGACCATGCCAAAATTTGATGACACAACCAGACCCACAGATTCTTGCCAATGTTTTTGCACCCAACATGCACATTATTCGACATGCCATTGCCTTATTAAAGGTCCTCCACTGTTTCTCCATC
>NW_017316727.1:0-620 GCF_000935625.1 Nanorana parkeri
GATCCCAGGTGCTGTATAGTACTTGTTGATGAGGGAGTTCAAAAGGTTCTTCGACAGGTTGGCTGCTCCATGTGCCCACTGGACTACTGCTGGATACAGACTTCTGGGTAGGCAAAACTTCTTGTTGCACTCAAGCAATCCATCCTTTAGGATTGCTCCCTTCTTCTTCCAGGCTTCTTGTTGCACTCAAGCAATCCATCCTTTAGGATTGCTCCCTTCTTCTTCCAGGCTTCTTTTTCCTCTGGGCTTGCAGTTCCCTGGAGTTCCTTTCCTTCAAGTGGTCTTTGCTTGCAAAATCTGTAGATTCAGAACTGGAGTAGAATCTTCTCCTGGTACCATCTCTCCTTTCACTTCACGTGTGCCACTTGTTGTTTGGCCGCTGTAGTTATTCCAGGGGCCCAGTAGTACTTGCTGATGAGTGAATTCATCAAGTTCTTTGACAGGTGTCCACTTCGATGGGCCCATTGCACCACTGATGGGTACATGTACTTGGGTAAACAGACTTTCCCTCTCACTTCGTGCAGTTCATTCTCGTAGACTGCTCCTTTGTTACCCCAGCTCAGTCTCTCTTCTGTACGACCGTTAGGAAGCCTCGCATCCTCCAGATGATTCCAAAGTCA
>NW_017316728.1:0-258 GCF_000935625.1 Nanorana parkeri
GAAGGTGGTGTGTGGGGGCGGGGCCTCCCTCCCTCCCTCCATGTTGGATTTAGCTGACCCGGCAGATCTCGGACAATCTTTAATCCTCGGGGATTTTCTGGGTTTAGCGTCTCACCTGTCACAGCTCCGCGTCTACGTGGAGGAGAGAGGTCACTCGGGGACCCCAGTAACGGCGCAGGGGCCCGTCCAGAGGATTAGGAGGGAGGGGGGTGGACCACTGTGCTGCTCCGGAGGGGCGGAAGGGCCGTCAGCCGAGGA
>NW_017316728.1:301-620 GCF_000935625.1 Nanorana parkeri
ACCTCACCGATGGGAAATTTCTGGCTGATTCCCCTCCTCCGCCGGTGTCACCGCGACATTCTCCTCCGCCGGTGTCACCGCGACATTCACCACCGGCCACAATGTTGGCCAATCAGTCCGCCGTCTGCCTGTTCTCCGGGGTGTGTGCCACGCTCTTTGCCCTCGCTGTGGCCTATTACCTGTACTGGTGAGTGGATCTGCCCACGCCACGGCGTGCCCCTCACATGTGACGTGTGCGTGTACAGCTCCTACATGTACCAGGGAGACTCATCTCTTACATATGACCGTCTCTTCCGTGTCCCCTGTAAAGTCGGGGTTC
>NW_017316729.1:0-620 GCF_000935625.1 Nanorana parkeri
GTCCCGAGCTGCGATGTCAGAAGGAGAGCGATGCGTAAAGTTGTGAAATACAAAAACTCTTCTACCAAATAATCATTCCAGAAACAGAGTACAGAAGCGAAACGAAAAGGAAATCCCCCCCCTCCCCTCAAAAAAATAAGAATGTCACATAATGCAGATTACCCCCCCTACAGAACAATATCTGCGGATCCTGCCAGAAATCCAGAGTCCTCGTCACTTCCTGTGCACTGAACCGAAATCTCAAACAATGTTATCGCCTTTCCCTACTATTGTCTCTGAACTACACTGGACTACAATACCCCTTCCCCTCTATATTCTTTAGATAATATAGAGGGGGTGTTTGTAGTTTAAAACAGGAGAGCAGCCTAGAGTGACAACGCTGCTACTCCATAGATACAGTACAGGGAGTGAGTGTCACCTTAGGACAAGAAGTGTGTTACTGGCGGGATCACCAAAATAAAGGAAATAAAGTCTGAAATATATTTTATGTAAAACCACTGATTACCAATACTGGAAATGCTCTTCAAGGTCATCAGAGCCAAAGACCCCTCAGGGAAGGTTCTTACATTTCATATACTCAGGATCTCCCTCCAGTCCTCAGTACTTACCTGCCTCCTCCT
>NW_017316730.1:0-619 GCF_000935625.1 Nanorana parkeri
TATTTTCATAATCGATTAGTTGGCCGATTATTTTTTCGATTCATCGATTAATTGGATTAAAAAAAAATAATACCATCATTTATTTAAAATGAATATACAAATGCAGAATAAACAAAATTTACTTCAGAATAAACCGGTATGCAAATTTTTTGAGATCGCACTGCACTGGAACACACGGCATTGCAGTACCGTGCGTTCCAGTGCGGGCTATCACACTGCGGACGGGAGGTGCATTTGGGATGCCATTGTAATGAATGGCACCACAGCAAAATTTGTCAGGCCAAAACCTACAACGACTTTTCTCAACTTTTTAATATATATTTTTTAAATAATTCTATGTATTTTATACAGTATACAGTATAGAGTATACACATATACACTGTATATAAAAGCCTGTCATCAGTTTAGAGTTAGCGATGAATATTGGCCCGAGAATTATTGCATGTATAGTGCAATCATCGTTTCATATGGAGATGCCCCGTTTCTGTTAGTATGTGCGCATTGTTGGGGGACTTTGAATTTGTTTGGGGTATTTTTAATTTAATTTAATTTACCTTTATTTTTTAACCTTTTTTTTTTTACTTAACTTCATTGCTATCACATGGTGGGGCTCACAAGC
>NW_017316731.1:0-619 GCF_000935625.1 Nanorana parkeri
AGATGGTTGACTGCTGTTTTCCTTCATGTTCTGTGACAACCTCCCACTGTCCAGTCATTGCAAAATCTGGACGCTTCTGTATACTGACCACAGCTGTCTAAATGTAAAATTGTTGTTGGTATTCAAAGTAGAGATTAATATTTAATGTAATATAAGTAAAATAAAAGGAAACAGACAAGTTAAGTAATTTCCAGATTTGATTATCGCTTCTTTAAATATGCATCGTAACACATTTTCTAGTTCCTGAAGTTCAAAGGGCC
Organism: Nanorana parkeri; assembly: GCF_000935625.1. Classification (NCBI taxonomy): domain Eukaryota; kingdom Metazoa; phylum Chordata; class Amphibia; order Anura; family Dicroglossidae; genus Nanorana; species Nanorana parkeri. Next base: position 261 of record NW_017316731.1, read on the forward strand.
AATAAAATAACTGATCTCCTAAACTAGACATCCAGACACATTTGTTTTCTTGACCTGACCTGCTTAAAGCCCAACTCCACCCAAAACATTTAGTCAGTTTTGCAGATAAGAATAGTTACTTTTCTCAACTTTTTATTGCTGTGCATAGCCCCATTTTGGAGAATTCTTATTACTTTTTCTATGCCATAACAGGAGGTTAGGGAAACATTCTCCACTTCCTGTCTATTTGACAGGTGTCAGACAGAACAAGAAGTGAGAGGAATACTACCATCAAGGACACAATGGGAACTCCACTAGGATGTCTTTCAGTTGGAGAGGGTCCAGAGAAGGGCAACAAAACTAATGAAGGGGCTGGAGGA
>NW_017316732.1:0-619 GCF_000935625.1 Nanorana parkeri
GTGTATGGGGGTGTATGGGGTGCTTCCTTATGTGAATGATGCAGAGTGAGACAGACATACAGACAGGAAGGATTCCTCTCTCAATAAGGCTCTGGAGTCTGGCTAGGGAGAGGGTGGATGGGTTCCCTGGCCACCACTCCACTTCAGGCTTTTACTCATGGCCTGAATAAAGGCCGGATCTGAATGTGATGATAAGTGCATAAAAAGCCACCAAAGAAACATTACCTACTAAATTGAGATGCTCTTTGAGACACCATTTTGTAATTGTTGCCCAGGATGCTGTAAACTCTATTTTGTTTGAAGCACTTTGTGTGAAAACTTTATGATGTCTATATATAATATATTTGCATAACTTTTATTCAGCAAAACTACATGTACACAATGAATAAAGCCGTGGCTGTTGTGTGAATGGAGCAAAATTGAATGTTCTTAAAGCCTATCTCCAGCTTAAAAAACTACCCTTGCAGTGGGGGTACTGTAAAGGTTAACTGCTCGTTCTTGTGTAGGAGACCTTTTGTAAAGCACTTTTGTTTACCTATTACCTTTTAGTAAGGGGCTCGATGTACGAGTCGCCCAAGAGTTCGACTCGAACTTCGCTAGTTCGTGTGTTCGGCGAACA
>NW_017316733.1:0-619 GCF_000935625.1 Nanorana parkeri
CCTGTATGTCCTTCCATGTCCTGTATGTTTCCATTATTTTGTCCATCGCCGGCTGTATAAACCACGAATATTCTGCACGGTAACTTTTCTTTGACAGCAAACTGAGCCAAGAAGACCGTCCAATCAAGGGGTGATGGCGGCCTCCTGATCAATCACAAATGGATTACCCTCGGCAGTAATCAGCCTAATGTCCTCTAATTGTGTACATTAGGGAAGGACGAGACGTATGGAGATCTGAGATCCCAACATTGGAGAAGAGCCCAGCGCGCCTCCTCGGATTTCCAGGTCACTGTGAACTCGGCTTACAAAGAGGACAACCAGGTGAGGGAATTAAAGTGACCCTGTCACCTACCTGAGTATCCTGCACCTGGCTGGAGTCCCTTTCACCTCTATCCCGAATGGCCATGGAGTGGTGCCAGGGAACCCGGGGGGTGCCGATCGGCACACCGGTAACACCGGAGAAGACTTGATGGTGGATTGAGGAGGAGATGGATCAGGGGAAGAGGCCAGGTTCCTCAATGCACCCCGGGAAGAGCGTTTAGGGGGGTGCATTGAGGAACCTGGCCTTGGAGAGAGTAAGTCCTCCCCTTCAGTCTTCTATCTGACCTCCATCCTTCCC
>NW_017316734.1:0-619 GCF_000935625.1 Nanorana parkeri
CGGGAGGCTTAGCGTGTACAGCGGTGTTCCGGTACCTGTGGACGATCCCCGTGGCCTTGTACACGGCTACCCTTCCGCTGCCCTCTTTGGATTGGCCGTCTCTCTTGTCTTTGGCATACATGTTCTTCTCGGAGAAGTTGCAGCCCATGAAATCAAAGTGGGCGGAGTTCAGGGAGACGAGTTTGGGGTACAACATGTTCTCCACCTGAGAAAACAAAGTCACATGATGTTCTGCTGGTGATTGTTGTTCTTCACGCAGGTTAAATCCACAGACACAGCGCAAGTCACATAAGAACCAATGGGCTGCTTCCCACCAACATTTGTAACACACGCAGACACGCATGGGCACACATTCTCTCTCTCTATATACAGTGCACACACATAAAACATATACTCTACGTTAGGCCTCACAATTTTCAATCGCCCCCTCGCAATTGGCGAGTGAAAATTGCGTGGTGGCAGAAGCGAACGATCGCCGCAGCCGTAGTGTCCCATCCCTGGTCCCGCCGGCGCCGATCCTCCATGACATTCAGCTCTCTCTTCTGCAGCTTCCTCCGCCCACCTCAGCTGCCCGGTCTCCCCGCGTTCAGAGTCCGAGGTCAGTTTGGGGTGCGTGGCC
>NW_017316735.1:0-619 GCF_000935625.1 Nanorana parkeri
TCGTCGGTCACTCAGGGGAGACTACAAGGATCTAAAACATCTAGCGTGTCGCCCTGGTGACACTTGCTTGAAGAAACAGAGAAAAAAACGGAGGAAAAGAAAAAAATTCCCAGAGAAATTTTTTTAGCTCCTTATTCCTGACGCTAGGCAAAAAACTGGAGACTTGTCAGCAAGTGAGGGGTTGGGCCACCAGCAGGGGCCGCCCCGAGGCTGTCTTGTCTTTTTAGTTATGTGCCTAGCGTCCTACTCCTGCAGGTGGCGATATACCCTACCATTCAGGATCTACGATCTGTTGCCCTGTGTCCTTCAATGAATGGGAGAGAAATTAAGGTTTTATAACATTTTATTGTTTAACATAAAATGTATTATACAAGAACCTGTAGATACAAGGTTACTGCATTGTGTCATACTGTCATATAACTTTCTATATACTGTACTCAAATGCCTTTGTCTAACCATCTGTAATGCTGAGTTATATGGTAATATAGATACTTTAATAAAATAAAATAAAAACCTATTGCACAATTATGAATCCACATATTTTGCCAAGACATGAGAAGCTGGCTACAATAAATAAATACACCGTGAGTTACTATAAACTCACAAAATGTATCAGTTG
>NW_017316736.1:0-619 GCF_000935625.1 Nanorana parkeri
CCCTGCTCCCCTGCTGTACTGGCGCTGCGGGGTTTTTTTTTATTTTCTTCTCGAGTATAAGCCGAGGGGGGCACTTTTCAGCAAAAAAAATGGGCTGAAAATCTCGGCTTATACTCGAGTATATAAGGTATATTTGTTGAGTTATGCTTTGAAACTGAAAGCCAGAAGTTGATTGGTAGTCACAGGCAAATGCTCCAGAGTCTATGTGCACCAGTTTTCATAAAATCCCCCAGTCTGAATTGCTAGAGCTGATATCACTTTATATGAATAGCTTGCAAAAAAGAGAAAACCAAAATATATATATTAGGGATGCAGCTTGCACTACTTTTCCAGTTGCATGTTTTTTGCACCTGTTTTCATCTGCACTTGTTCTGGGCTGTCTGAAACTGGGGCATCACCTAAGAAAACAATCACAACTTAGCGACGCACGACCCGTGACAGTGACGGACGGAGCACCATTGGATTGCACTGGAGAGCAATATCGCGCGGTAAATAGCCGCGATATCGCGGGAATTACCGCGGGATAAATCGCTCAGTGTGAACGGGGCCTTAAGACGTCCCCGTGAGAAATTTGTCAATTAAAGAAAAGTGGAGCAACTCCCTTGATAAATACCCCCCA
>NW_017316737.1:0-619 GCF_000935625.1 Nanorana parkeri
GCCCCGAAGAAACCTGCACCTTCCGCATCTGTGGGCCAAATTTCAATCAAAAAGCCAATCGTGCATCGAGTGCAATAAATAATACTAAAGTGCCGGCGCACCACGCTGACAGGCCTTAGGGGCCCGAGTGCAAAAAAATTGCCCCGGACCAGCCATAAGGCCCGTCCAAGAGGCGTTGTGCAGAAAAGAGCAATGTGGTGTGTGACCAAGTGATCAGAGAGTCATGTGGGGTCCCACACCCAAGTGACTCCATGCGCACCCCTGGGACGCCACCCCCAGGGGGCACAACACCACGGGCTTCTGCCGCCCCCCAACCCTCCAGCCAGACCAAGCTTCGCATCTGTTCAGTCAGAAAGCCGTGTACCGGGCCGTTCCCCTCTCACAGGAAGCCGCCCCACACGCTCTTTCACTCCAGCGAGTACTCAGTAACCATCCCCCGCAAGGACGGTCCTTTCCCCCACCGAAAACTGATAAGAACAGATACTACACCTGATCGTAGCCAAAAGGCCCATGTCTATTACCCCACCTAAGCCAAATGTGAGGTCAGACTTCCCTCACTTCCTGGTGCCGTCATGTGATCTCCTTTAGGTGATGTTAAAGAGGAACTCTTCCCCAAACT
>NW_017316738.1:0-619 GCF_000935625.1 Nanorana parkeri
TAGACTGTGTATTGTTTTCTGAAAAATAGCAGAGACTTGCTCACCCTCCTCCAGCATATGGATTAAATAGTTTAATGAAAGGTGGAGGCTGTAAGGGGTCCTGGGCACGTCTAAGTTATAGACATTTGCCATGAATGTTGGGTATACGCCAGAAAAGGTGTAAAACAGTAATTTAACAAGCTGCAAGACCCACAGTGGAGCCAGGCTGGGATAAGGAAACCTGCAAAGAACAATACATTACCTTTCATTTTCTTTCAAAGAGATTTAATTACATCAATCATTCATGTGCCGCAGGGAGATTAGAGGGTGCAACCATCTTTGGTCTCAAGACATCAAGATCACAGGGCCTGAGCATACCTGACACTTACTTTACTGGCTAAGAGCTTACATTAGCATAAACTGGTATTTCACTTTCTCTTATGACATTTTCAATGTTATTATTTAATTATTATGCCTGTTAGGGCTATTTATTGGTGAACAAATATTAAAGTGTATATATCTTTTTACAGTTGGTTAGAGTATGGAATGGACAAAACCATTGTAAGTTGTTGTTTTTTTTGTCTATGTCCTATTGGGGGAGATCAGTAGAAAGGCATCATGGCACACTCACAAACTAGCA
>NW_017316739.1:0-618 GCF_000935625.1 Nanorana parkeri
AGTCAAGGAGACATGGTTCAGTATTCCAAGGACCATGACACGGGAGTCTTCTGGATGCGGGTGGGCATCTTTAGACATCCTTTGTGCCCTGGCGCACACGAGCAGGAAACCGCCAGAATTTTAAACAGCCAGCGATGGCCGTTTACATACAAGTGGTCCAGGGCGGTCCCCTCCTCACCTCTTCTCGTGGTCGCCGCCCCCGCGATTCCGGGTGTCCAATTCGGGACCGGCAGTGTGGCTCCGTGCACAAAAAATGGAGGGCGATCAGTACACGATCTCCCTCCGCCAGGGGCTGACTGGCAACTTTTAGCCCAGGGGACAAGTACAACCCAGAGGCCCATGGTGCAGCAACTTGGCCCCCCTCCCACTCTGCCTCTTGCCCGCCTTCTCCCCGACCCTGTCTGCCACTTTTGCCATCCATGTAACAGTAGTGAATGGTCGGCTGATGTGAGGACTCCTAGTAAGTTCATGAAAGGGGTGATTGGCTGGGGGATGGTGCTCTCCTCCCACTGGGCTCCCTACATGGTTCTGGCCTTACTCTGCTCCATGTCTGGTACTTAGGGAACTCTCACCCACGGTAGACTGCCGCTGGCTGTCCATGCTTCTGGGCTGTGAGCT
>NW_017316740.1:0-618 GCF_000935625.1 Nanorana parkeri
TTGGCCAGAAAGCCGGCTCCATGCTTTCTCATCACCTGGTCCTAGGGGACGGCTTCCCTGCTAACCCGGATGGAGAGTCATTACATGCCACCTGGCTTCCTTCATGGGACTTCCGGTATCGGCGAGTACTGGAAAAAAAATAATGGCACTCCATATAGAAATCGGTGCATCCCTAGTCATACCTGCTTTTTTCTGGCCCCTAGAGAAAAAAAAACGAGCAGTTAATCCTTGAAGTGCGGGGGTAGCCCCACCGGAATAGGTTAACTTTTTCTATACCTGGAGTTGTTTTTTTTAAAAACTAGAAGCTGAGGAATATCCGAAATAAGTATTTCCTGCGCTCCTCAGCTCCATCTATGGCCATCATGCGGTATTACATTACATACATTCGACTTGAGAAGAACCTTTCCCTCTATTCACACAGAAAGAAAGATTCGAAGGGTGAATGGCTCTGTGAATAAGTTATAGACAGACCCACCAATATATCTCAGGATAGTCCACATAAAGTTGCATATGGATAGTTACTTCCAAAACATTGGGATTATCCTCATCATAAGGTCCCCAAACAACAAAGGGAAGTCACAATACCCTGTTTCCCTGAAAATAAGACCTACCCCGAAA
>NW_017316741.1:0-618 GCF_000935625.1 Nanorana parkeri
GGAATCGTACTTCTAGACTGATAACTAATGGCAATTTCTACATATACAGTATATACCGACCCAAATGTATAGATTTCATTATGTTTAATTCAACATGTCCACCTATTCCATAATTTATGTGCATCTCTGTGTTAATAGTTCTGCTTTCAAACACTTCAGCAGGTCCACACACGATAGCCATTCTCATCACTGCCCCTTGTTGTGAAATAGAATTAACTCCTGTATTATCCACCTGCAATACTGGCTAGCACCAGCAGGTGGCGCCCCTGCGTGTCAAAACGTCACGTTTCATTGGAAACCACGTACAGGACGTTTTCTCTTCTCTCTCTCCTTCTACATTACACACAGCTGGCTCTCTGCCAGCACCAGTGGGCGGGATCTTCCTCTGCACACAGGACCCGACAGCGTCCTGTTACCATAGTAACGATCGGAACTGAATGGCTGCTGGAATACACAGGCCTTGTTTTTCTTCTCCCACCAAGTAAGCCACTTACTTTTTGACCCATGGCTGATAGGTGTTCATATGCAGCACTTCATGGATGGCACATAGTACTTTTCTACACTGATTATACTGTAGATGACAGCTAACATCTGCACATTTCTTTCTATGTTTTTTGG
>NW_017316742.1:0-618 GCF_000935625.1 Nanorana parkeri
AATGTGGCTTAATGCGTCTAAATGCATGTAAAGGTGGCTGAACCCAGGAACATCTAAATGCAAGAATGGTGGGAATGATACTTCCTAGGCACAGGGCCTAACTGAAAAGTCATTACAGGTGTTATGTTTCTGATGAGAAGAGTTAAGTAACTAAATTGTGTGTTACCTGTATAAAGCTGTCACGCTCATCCCGTAAGTGTTTATTCATCTCTCTGAAGTGAGAAAATGTAAAAGTTATCGTGATTATTGTATATAATTCCATCTACTGTACACATTACAGTCCAACTCCTTATAAACCTTCTTTGTTGTTCTTGATTGAGTTGGGAAATTAAGGAGTCCTGTTAGCTTACTATTGCTGTCTGTGACACCATTAGGGTGATTCCTCGTGACTCCAATCTCTGTGACACCAATACAAGAAATGAGAGGGGAATGGGTGTCACTGCAACAGGAAGCCACAGACAGAAAAAAAAGGCCTGACCAAGGTTGTAAGCTTTCCCAGCTGTACTAAAAAAAATGTGAATACTGTTTCACGCACGGCAAGGGTTAAGTGCTTATTTTTGTCTATGTTCAGAAATAGCAAAGTTATACTCATCTGAACCTCAGAGCTGGCCGGCTGTG
>NW_017316743.1:0-618 GCF_000935625.1 Nanorana parkeri
GTTCATGTGCGTGTAAAGGCCGGCGTGCCAATACTTCTGGTGATATAGTGTTGAGACACTGGCTGTCAATAGTGTGGACGGTGTGTCATGTAGGCTCCTCCCATACACATAGTGAGGGGTTCTGTGACTGATATGGAGAAAACACATTTCTTGTTGGAGATTCTTAGTAGGTCCTGTTCATGGTCCTGGACCTCGGAGTCTTTGTAGAACCTCCATTCCTCGGTCCTCATCTTACCTGGTTTCCAGACCTCATATTAGAGAACAGAGCCCACCGAGCATGCCAAACATGTGCAGGAACCCGCACTGTTCTCTGCAATCCTCCGCATTGACCGCCGTCCTTGTGACTGAAAAATCAAATCGTACATTTCCCACACATTGTGTACAAACGTTTTATTGATCTTTGCAAGTTACATTTTCTACATACAGCGCTACGGATACAAGTGACTCCGCCCACTTCCATCATTCATCCCGTACAGGATTATATCAGAGATGTGAGGGAGAAACGTGAGCTACATTGTACTTCCTGTATTTCTCTGTCATAGGAATAATATCATCATCAATATACATATCACCGGGAAGGATATGCAGCTCATATCAGATCCATTCTCTTCCGGAGTG
>NW_017316744.1:0-617 GCF_000935625.1 Nanorana parkeri
CTCTCCATCTTCCCTCTGGTTGTAGAGATCCAAGGCCTCTCCGACCCCCCCGTCCTGATCTGTAGACTGAGAGCGAGCCGCCTGCAAGGTGAGTGCGGAGATCCATAGCGCACACTGCCAGACCTTCATCTTGTCTTCTGTCCTAGACGGATGTTGTCTGAGGAAGTTAAGGATGATTTTATAGGAGATCTCTGTCAGTCCCCGCATGTCTTCCTGCGGTTTCCCCCATGTGTCTTCCTCTCCCCTCTCTCTGTGGTCTGGACTCAAATTTCTACATTTCTAATACTAGACAGAACATTGCCGCAACCTCCTTCCTGAACAGACGCGCGTCTCACAATCTTTGCTTAGTTGTTTATTCATTCACTTCCCCTCACTACACCTCTCACCGGCCGGAGCAAGTCAGAGATTTTACCTGCGGGTCTTCTGACTTTGTTGTAGCTTTGTCATTATTATCAAGGAAATTCCACCGTCACCTTTTATGTAATAATAAATGAATGAACGTTTCTTCATAGAGGAAAGTCTGAGCGTTTAGTATTACATTGGAGCAGTAGATCTGATCTGACCAAACTTCATGTCATACCCTAAATATGTGTTATCTGACACATGGCGCACTATAA
>NW_017316745.1:0-617 GCF_000935625.1 Nanorana parkeri
CCCAGGATCCAAGGGGCTCCCTAAAGCACAAGCAGCCAGAACAACCTGGCCCAAGATCCAAGGGGCTCTTGGGGGACACAGGTAGTAAGTACAACCTGGGCCCAAGATCCGAGGGGCTCCCTGGGGACACATGCAGCTCGTACATTCTGGGCCCAGGATCCAAGGGGCTCCCCAGGGACACAGGCAGCTGGTACATCCAGGATCCAAGGGGCTCCCCAGGGACACAGGCAGCTGGTATATCCTGGGCCCAGGATCCAAAGGGCTTCCTGGGGACACTGCAGCTGGTACATCCCAGCCCCAGGATCCAATGGGCTCCCAGTGGACACATGCAGCTGGTACATTCCGGCCCCAGGATCCACAGGGGCTCCCTGGGGACACAAGTATCCAGTACATCCTGGGCCCAAGATCAAGCGGCTCAAAGGGGACACAGGCAGCTGGTACAGATTGGGCTCAGATTCTAAGGGGCTCCCTGGGGACACATGCAACTGGTACATCCTAGCCCCAGGATCCAAGGGGCTTCCCGGGAACACATGCAGCTGGTATATCCCAGCCCCAGGATCGAAGGGGCTCCCCGGCAACACATGCAGCTGGTATATCCCAGCCCCAGGATCCAAGGG
>NW_017316746.1:0-617 GCF_000935625.1 Nanorana parkeri
AAGGTCTTGCGATGGTTGTACAGTGTATGGCTACCTTTAGATTGAAAGCTGATTGGGGACTGATGTGAATGTTGGTAAAGTGCTGTGTAAATTGGCTGTGCCATTTACCTGTAATAAATGCTTTTTTGGCTAAAGTATCAAATGGTTAAAATCCCTGTGGAGCTTTGTATGCCTGAGGGTGCCATCGGGATGATTTTCCTTCCTGTCTTGACATCCAACAGGAAGTGTGAGGAGAACTCTTCAACACAGAAAATCTTCTCTTAGACAGTGTCACCAGAAGAAGTGTTCTTGTTCCATGGATGGCTCTAGATTTGAGACAATTGTCACCAGGATAAACAGAGAGGGTGAAGCTCTAGACAGCAATAAAAATCTCACAAAGGTTAACCATCGCTTACTCTATTCAAACTGGACAAAATGACTCTATATACACTTTAAACTTGCATTTTTATTATAAAGAAAGCAATCTTATGGAAATTACTGAAGTGGTATCATTTATTTAGCAGGATCTCTGGGTAAGGGGTAACTGATTCAGGAGTTGCAAGCAGAAGTGTCCCCTGCAAACCAGACGGCACCTAGGACCTTTAATGCTGTAGAATAGCAATGGTGCTTGCAGTGAT
>NW_017316747.1:0-617 GCF_000935625.1 Nanorana parkeri
CGCCGGGAGTGTCAGATGAACGGATGATCCAACACTCCCGGTGCAGAGACTGGGGGCCCGCCGGCAAGTCCCACCATCTGTGCTGGCCCCCCCCCAGGCTGAGGCCCTGGTGCAGTCGCACCGGCTGCACCGGTGGTAGTTTCGCCACTGGTTCAACCCAAGCTGTATGCAGTTTACCACACAGTCTCAGTCTTAGCAACCAATGCCCTACGCAGCCTGCACAGTGCCATTGGTTGACTGGTGGCTGAGCCACTAAGCGCCATTGGTTGACTTGTGGCAGAGCTGCACACGTCATTGGTTGACTTGTGGCTGAGCTGCACAGCATCATTGGTTGACTGGTGACTGGGCCGCCCACCATCATTGGTTGACTGGTAGCTGAGCTGCATACCATCATTGGTTGCTAGGACACAAGCCGGCAGAACATAACAAAAAATGATGCTGTGGGGCCACCATAGTTTTATAACCTAGTGATGCTGTGCTTTATCGATGGTTGGCCCCCACCATGACACTGGCTGTTAAGGTGCACTTGACAACATTCTAGTAACCTATGATGATGTGTGGCCCTGTCGCTAGCATCCTAGCAACCAATTGCTAGGACACAGGCAGTTGCTAGGATG
>NW_017316748.1:0-617 GCF_000935625.1 Nanorana parkeri
AATTTGACTGGAAAAGTGGAAATACACTTTAAATACATGATAAACCCAGATCTGATAACTACTTCTAAATATCTATTTACAAATAAGAGATTTCCAATACAACACATTTCTTTGATCTGTAGAAAATGTATAAAATCATGTAGCATACACTGCTGATTCAATGATGGTTATCAAACCAATTCAGATTTCCCTACTTCTGTATAGATGAAATGCTCAAGTAAATTTTACATATAACAATTAATGCCATTCATTGTCTGCAATGAATAAAGTAAATGCACACATACACAAAATAAGTCCTTACTCTCTAAACATATTGGTAACAGAAACAATAGCAAAAACATTGCTCACAATTCTATTCTTGATTTTGTTTCTTGGGGTGGGGGTGCAAAGCCAGAAACACGGTTATAGCAGTTGTATTTTCGGTTTCATTTATACTGTGATTTTAGAGATGGGCATACTATCCTTTCCAAGGCCTATGCTTTGTACTATTTGCCACATAACTGAAGAGCCCAGGGAGAGCTGGGAGGACTACCCTTTAGTCATTGCTGTGTGAAGTCTGACGGTGGGGAAGCAGAGCACTGATGGCATTGCAACTATGAGGAGGTCCTGCAAAACCA
>NW_017316749.1:0-617 GCF_000935625.1 Nanorana parkeri
GGAGGGTATAGCACACAGTCCTCTATACATTCTATAGGAGGATATAACAAACATTCCTCTATACATTCTATAGGAGGAGGGTATAACACACAGTCCTCTATACATTCTATAGGAGGAGGGTATAACACACATTCCTCTATACATTCTATAGGAGGAGGATATAACACACAGTCCTCTATACATTCTATAGGAGGAGGATATAACACACAGTCCTCTATACATTCTATAGGAGGAGGGTATAACACACAGTCCTCTATACATTCTATAGGGACAGGCTATAACACACAGTCCCCTATACATTCTATAGGGACATGATATAACACACAATCCTCTATACATTCTATAGGAGGAGGATATAACACAAAGTCCTCTATACATTCTATAGGAGGAGGATATAACACAAAGTCCCCTATACATTCTATAGGGGATGGGTATAACACACAGTCCTCTATACATTCTATAGGAGGATATAACACACAGTCCTCTATACATTCTATAGGAGGATATAACACACAGTCCCCTATACATTCTATCGGAGGATATAACACACAGTCCTCTATACATTCTATAGGATGGTATAACACACATTCCCCTATACATTCTATAGGAGGATATAA
>NW_017316750.1:0-617 GCF_000935625.1 Nanorana parkeri
GCACCTCCTGCTGTGATGTCATCAAACATGGGATCCAATCAAAGTGTGGCCCACGGTTGGAGCTTGCACCACTTGCTGTGATGTCATCAAACATGGAATCCAATCAGAGTGTGGCCCTTGGGTGGAGCTTGCACCTCTTGCAGTGACGTCATCAAACATGGAATCCAATCAGAGTGTGGCCCATGGATGGAGCTTGCACCTCCTGCTGTGATGTCATCAAACATGGGATCCAATCAGAGTGTGGCCCACGATTGGAGCTTGCACCTCTTGCTGTGATGTCATCAAACATGGGATCCAATCAGAGTGTGGCACATGGTTGGAGCATGCACCTCCTGCTGTGATGTCATCAAACATGGGATCCAATCAGAGTGTGGCCCATGGGTGGAGCTTGAATGTGTTGCTGGTGCACATGTCTAGAGATCGGTGTATATAGATTGGTATCATTACACCGCAATCTTCTCATCAGATAAGTGTATATAGAGATAAGTGTATATAGAGATAAGTGTATAGAGATAAGTATAGAGATAAGTGTATACAGTATAGAGATAAGTGTATATAGAGATAAGTGTGTATAGCGATAAGTGTATAGAGATAAGTGTATATAGAGATAAGTGTAT
>NW_017316751.1:0-617 GCF_000935625.1 Nanorana parkeri
ACCTGATCCCCCCTATATCTCCCAGGTCACCTGATCCCCCCCCTATATCTCCCAGGTCACCTGATCCTCCTACATCTCTTAGGTCACATGATGGACCCTCCGCCTAGAACAGGTAACCCCTCCCCCTCCTCCGCACACATATAGTAGATGATATAAGATTCTCATTGATGGCGGTTTCTGTGTCTCAGCTCCGATTGGCCGTGGTCTCTCTCGTGGTTTGTGGAATCGTCTTCGGGAGGATTTGGGAAGAATCGTTTCTCAGGTAATCTTCCAAATTTCATCCTCTTGGTGTTTCCACATCGTGGTCATGTGACCGGTCACGTGGTGCTCCATATACACCCACCACCATTCATCGGGATGTGTAGGGGGCGGAGTCACCACATTCACCACACAAGTGGCAATCTTTTTTGTGGTGGGGGCGGTCCAGCTGTGAGGAGCGTGGTGGGGACGGTCCAGCCGTTTGGAGCGTGGTTAGAGCCTATGAGGGGAGGGTGGTGATGGTGGGACAGTGCAGCCGCGGGAGCGTGGTTGGTGAACTATGTGGGCAGGGCGGTGATGGTGGGACTGTTGGCATAGGGGGGGAGCGTGGTTGGAACGGTGCAGACGTGGTGGGCAGG
>NW_017316752.1:0-617 GCF_000935625.1 Nanorana parkeri
CTGTTTAGACCCCTAATATTTCCCTGAAGCCCCCAACAGTATATAAAAAAATAAAAATAGTAAAAAAAAGTAAAACACAACCCCCTACACATACACACATAACATACATGTACAACAGTGTGCACTATATTGTGGTCTACGCTATGCACATGCGCTTGTTGGAACACATTGTGGTACTTAATTTTTTCTTTTTTTAAATAATTTTTAAAATAATATTAGTTTAACTGTGTGGACAGCGCATGGCAAAGCGTTGTGACACATTGCCGTGTGTTTTGATATATGCTGTGTTGTGATTAAATGTATGCCTGCATATTTTATCACAACACACACACCAACAAAGCTTACAAATGACACTGCAGATCAGGCATTACCAAAAAACAGACTTTTAACATATGTCACTTATTTACAGTTTTGTGCTCCTTAATTTTTTCACCGTTTCTCAAAAAAGCCACAATTTATAATTGACACTTTTTGTTATTTATTAACTAAGTACAGTTTTACCTTTTAGATTTAGTCAGCAAAGTGTTTTTTGTGTGCACTGATTTTAGTGTGCTTTTATCGCTTTAATGATAATACATTTTTATTGGTTTAATATTGATTTGATAAACATTTGCGCA
>NW_017316753.1:0-616 GCF_000935625.1 Nanorana parkeri
CCTACAACTTCATTATGCATGAAAAAGGAGTTTCCGGGTGGGCTCACCTCTCTGGTAGACATGTTGTACAGATTAGGTGGACACGCTGTATCGGGGCCAGAACTGTACTTGAGCCAAAGAGACAATAATGCTTTTACAGAAATGTCTTTATTGGTCCCCATATCAGCTGGCCATGAAATACAAACTTAGGAAGAGTACAAAGTATCACAATCAAAGTCCATTCAATGCTGTTACAGGTTCAGTTTGATAATTGGCGAGAGGTAAGAAATTGAAGAAAGTAAAGATGGAGAGGAGATTGCAGAGGAAGTAGATGATGGATCCTTCCATTGGATCTCTGTAGCGCCATAATGGATCGGTGGTGGACCTTCACCGCATGCTGTCTTCTTCCAATATGGATCTGTAAAAGTAAATAGTGATACTTAGTATACCAAAAACATTCACTGATCATCATTGCTTCCAAGCTTTCCCATCTGTCCATGGGCCAGTCCTGTTATGTGCATATTAGCTGCACTGATACTAACCTCCCCTCTCCACCGATCCCCCAACGTTCCTTGGTCCGTCATAAAACACTCGGTGTCACCTGGTGACATCACCCCACCCTCATGTGACAATGTTC
>NW_017316754.1:0-616 GCF_000935625.1 Nanorana parkeri
TCTACAATCTCCTCCTCCTCCCCCGTATACAATCTCCTGTCAGGATCCGGATCTGGACCCGGGGCCCTGCTGTAGCTGGCGGTGACTCTACCTGCTGAGCCACCTAGAACCTTGGATAGCTCCTTGCCTGATCTCCTGTGTAATCGTCAGTTATACCTAATCTCTGCTGAACTCTGACCTCCTTGCTCCTCCCTTGAACTTCCTATTTAAGCCACGCCTCTGCACTTCCTGTTTGCCAGATTATTGTGCTCCTGCCAATATCTTCCTTCCTGCTCCCTCTGTGATACAATCCGCTCATACTGCTCCCCGTGTACCGACCTTTGGCTGCCGATTCACCGACTACTCTCATCATCCTCTGCTTCATACCTGATAACTTCTGCTCCTGACCTCGGCTTGTTCGCTGACTTCTGCCGGCTCCTCCTCCACCACTACCCTCTGCTTGTGTACCGAACCCGGCCTGTGATACCACCAATTGCCCGCTGCTTCAGCTACTGGACTCCAAGCCCGATCCCAGATAGTGACATCTCCACTCCTCCCCGGGGTCGGCCATATTTTCTCGGCCTTGGCTTCCTGCGGTGATCGGATTTTGCTGCTCCTCCTCTCCGCGGAGTCCCGT
>NW_017316755.1:0-616 GCF_000935625.1 Nanorana parkeri
AATTACACATTTACAAAAAAAATAAAAACATAATTTTTTTTTAAATAAACAATTTTTGGTTTTAGTTTATTATTTTTCACTTAAATGTATTGATAGCGTTCGGATCAATGTACCCCGGGAGCTGCCTGACACCCTTCTCTGAATCGGAGTCCTCTGATTCGGATCTTATATGAAGGTTCAGACAGCTCCTGAGCTTCGGATCACTGGCTCATCAGCCGACTCAGCCGGTGAACCGAAGATTCGATTCATGAATCGGTTCTTTTGAATGAACTGATCCAAATGAACCGATTCATTTGAAAGATCCGAACTTCCCATCTCTATCGGCTTGCAGCCTCTCGCTCACTGTAGCAGCTCCTATTCATTAGAGTTTCCCGGCTACTGTTTCATGCTTCCGGGTCACATGTTTCCTGTGACATCACAGGGCAGTCTGCAGAACTAGCCGCTACCTTTTCAGCATGCTGCAGCTTCATTCATCCCTTCTATACTCCTTCGTATTGCACTTTGCTCCTCTCCGTCTGAGGTAACAGTGAAGGTGATTGCACGGTTTCAGCGAGTAATCTATTTCAGGTGAGCGGCCTTCTTACAGGTCAGGTATCAGAGCCGACTCCGAGGACAG
>NW_017316756.1:0-616 GCF_000935625.1 Nanorana parkeri
GTAGATCCTCCAATCATCTCTGAATTGGTGCTGACACTGCTATCGGTATCAGTGCATGCCTAACTGTAACCTACATATTTTTCTACAGTTTGGCCCCTTTTATCCATTGTCTCACTAGTTTCCAGCTACCTTTCCATCACCACCTCCACTCCTCTTTTCCTTCACACTAGTCACTTCCTCAAACTCTTAAATCCAGGTCATCTCATAATTATTTTCCCTTTCTCCAGAATTCTCTCCTACATACCATCTACCTAGCACTCTCCAACCTTTGGAATCTTTGGATAAAACCATAAAACACATCTTCAGATAAGCATATCATCTGAGCTAGGTTTTTCTCTTCAATGACTGAGCCATCACGTCAGATCTCATCAGACTAAACAACACTTCATATACTGCTTTCTCATTTCTCTTATCTATTGCTCCTACTACTTATCTCTTTAGATCACAATGTCTTAGCCGTTGTATGCTTACAGATATCCAATGGATTGCTCATTATGTCCCCATACCCTTGTATGTCCCCAGACTGTCAATATCATCATCATTATCAGCCCTCTTAGGTACCAATGTCACGTTAAACATGCTTTGTGATATGCCTTTAAATATTATTTGCTTTATC
>NW_017316757.1:0-616 GCF_000935625.1 Nanorana parkeri
ATGTATATGGCCCTTACACATCTTCCCACCCGGCTCTTAGCAACCTGAGACGCTCTGGCCGGAAAGGGGCAGCAGGCACATTCTGCAGCAGAGTGGCCATGCCCCTTTGCCTGCTGCCCCGACCCCCCATGTGACCCAAAAATATATATGGACAGCTCTTCCTCAAACAATGTTAGCACAAACCAGATCCTATGTTATAGAGACACTTTCTGTCCTAGGGTGACAATGCCACTCCTCAACAGCAAGTGAGAGTTGACAGGAAGGAAGTGTGCTACTGGGAGTATATATATACTGTATATATACAGTATATACTGTATATATACAGTATATATATACTCCCAGTAGCACACTTCCTTCCTGTCAACTCTCACTTGCTGTTGAGGAGTGGCATTGTCACCCTAGGACAGAAAGTGTCTCTATAACATAGGATCTGGTTTGTGCTAACATTGTTTGAGGAAGAGCTGTCCATATATATTTTTGGGTCACATGGGGGGTCGGGGCAGCAGGCAAAGGGGCATGGCCACTCTGCTGCAGAATGTGCCTGCTGCCCCTTTCCGGCCAGAGCGTCTCAGGTTGCTAAGAGCCGGGTGGGAAGATGTGTAAGGGCCATATACAT
>NW_017316758.1:0-616 GCF_000935625.1 Nanorana parkeri
AAGCTCTATCTGTCCCCCAAAAATGATATAAAATTAATTTCCGTACAGCTTTGCATGATTGAATAAATGTCAGTCAAAATACCTCAGCGCTGAACACTGAAAAAATGGTCTGGACAGGGAGGGGATTTGCCACCCCGGTCTTCAAGTGGTTAAGGAGCTTTGCTATATCTGATCTATCTCAATAGTTTTGTAATCCTATCTATCATACATATTTAAAATATGTTTAATATTGGTCATAATAAATGTTGGTAAAGCAGTGTATTATTACTACTGGTGGCAGCCTACCACTGAATTTGCCTAAACATTTTTCCTATTTGTGACTCTGGATTTAGGTTTTTAAATCCACTTTTCTATCTCACCAGCATGGCATCTTATGTGTAACTAATGCACATTAATGCCTTCCTTTGCAGATGATTCCTTTCCAGCTGCCTTGCACACTGCTGCAATTAATTCTCCCATGAAAGATTTACTTAAAAATTAAATTTCACAAGCATGATGCTGCCATTCTTCTCATGAACCCGCCCATGATATGCTACTAAATACACATTAAATCTTCAAGCTTAAATCTGCAATTCTGCTTTCCAAAGGAAATGAAATCTATTTAACTTTCAGCACC
>NW_017316759.1:0-616 GCF_000935625.1 Nanorana parkeri
AAAAACCTTTGACAACGTTGTCCACAACCATTCACAATCCCGCACATACAGACAGCCCCGCACACTGCACCCAAATAATAGAAAATCACTGTTGCTGGATCTATCACTGACTCTGTGGAGGTCATGGAGAGTATAGAGGGTGAGGGCCCTATCACACCATCAAGAGTGCGTTCCAGTGCGTTCAGCCTCTGGAACGCACTGGAAGGCAACCTGGCCGGCTCACTTTGTTTTGGGGCGGGAGGGGGCATTCTTGCAGCATTTTTGGCAGATCGCATTGGATCGAAGCGCAGGCACTAATGTGCCACGCATTTGGGTGCCAGCAATCGCACAGCGGGCTGCGGGGCCATTGAGTTCAATGCACCGCCAGTGTGTTCCAGAGGCCGAACGCACTGGAACGTATTCTTGATGGTGTGACTGGGCCCTTAATGAGGACAGCAGAAAGTCCACGGACACCAATCTCTGTCTTATTTAACCTAAAATGTAATTCCTTAGACAAATGGAAATTCCTGACTTAGTGAATGGTTTTGGTTTTGGACGTTGTCAAAGGTTTTTAATGGGAAGATGCAATCTGGTGCTTCACTTTTTTGATGTTTGATTTTTTTTCAAATAAACTTTT
>NW_017316760.1:0-615 GCF_000935625.1 Nanorana parkeri
GCCTGTACCTATAATACACACAGGGCCATCCAAATGTAATGTCGGGGAACATGTACAGTACATCCCTCCAAACATAAACCGGATAGAATGTTTCATTGTAACCCCAAGAAGTCCGAGGGGGGTCGCCATAGTTCTGGGTCCATAGTCAGTGGGAAGGAGGCTAGCCCCCAGGCTCCTCCAACAGCACCAGTGACGGTTCAGTCCGTCACAACGCTAAAAACTTCCTTCGAGCCGGAATTGAACCAGCGACCTAAGGATCCCTGCACGGCATTCCTCTACAATTCTCCGCTCTACCAGCTGATCTATCGAAGGAGACGAGCGAGCAGAAGATGACTCCACTGCTGCTGATCTGGTAGCAGCAGACTTTCAAAGGAAAAACAAGCCGCGCACTAGTGGGAGATCCCAGGAAGAGCAGGTGGTACTCGACAGGATTTGAACACGAACCATAAAGATTACCCTGCGTTGGCCAGGAATCGAACCCGGATCGCCAAAAACTCAAACAACACGTCTGCGCGTGCCCATGCGCACACAACGCACACGTTTACGCAGAGACGCTGCACGCAATAAATCTATCAGCTGCACTATGCGCATGCGCAAACTGCCGTGAAAGAATTC
>NW_017316761.1:0-217 GCF_000935625.1 Nanorana parkeri
TCTACGAAATCTCCAGAGCTCCAGATCCCGGCTACAATTAGAAAAACCCGGACGGACCTGAAAAGCCCGGCACTTCCTTATAACATGTTTCACATTCTGGACCCTCTCAGCCCATTTGGCTGAGAGTCCTGGGTGCCAATGTTGCCATGCTACGTCGCGGCGTTGCCATGCACTGCCACAGTGCATGCATGGTACAGAGTCTCGGGTGATGTCTGTG
>NW_017316761.1:318-615 GCF_000935625.1 Nanorana parkeri
TATCACCATTTATGACATATTCCGCGGTATACAGCGACTCGTCACAGCAATAATATAATAAAGACTTACCTGTTTTTACAGGTTTTGTGTTCAACCTTTAATATTGGTCGGCAGGATTCAGGTTTCCTTCCATCTCTTTGATTCTTCCCTGCGTGGAACAAAACACAAACATATATACAAGGTTACAGTCGTAGATATACTTTATTAGAGTGGTCACGGCCTGCCGGGGAGCGGCTTCCTGTCTGCTCCAACAGCTTCTTCTGTAACACCAGCCGGCCTGGCCTGCTAGAGGACTGG
>NW_017316762.1:0-615 GCF_000935625.1 Nanorana parkeri
GACAAGTACAAGTGCTTGTCAAAATGCCCTGTATCGGTCCCAATACCGGTGCTAGTACCAGTATCGGGACATCCCTACTTTTCATGGTTAAAATACTCAAGTGCTAGATGTAAAAGTACCTTTGGACCCACATCTTCAGACCCTCATTCCATCAGGAAGTCAGCATTGTCCCTGGTTGGCAATTCAAATGTATGGGGTGGATGCTAAAAACCATAGCCAAACAACACATTTAAAAAAATAATAATAATTTGTTTACACAAAAAAAAAAAAACAGACAAAAAAAGACCTAGTGCAAAAACCATAAAACACAGTTTCATCACTGTGGAGAGCTCCAGATGGCAAATTCGCCTGCTGGCTTTATCCATCGTGCATTGACATTCAGCGGCTGTTCACAGGCTGCAACATTCGCCTGGTGCACAAAAGTTTCACAGTCAATCCTTGATAATAGCATACACTGCATACTTAAACCCTCAGCAGTTTTGCTTTTATAACTACTCATAAGGCAATTGATAATCCTGTGTTTAATGATGATAAATGGATTGTTATACCATGTATTATATTGTTTTTTAATACCATTATACCAGGGGCGGACTGACAACACATGGGGCCCCCGGG
>NW_017316763.1:0-614 GCF_000935625.1 Nanorana parkeri
TCCAGGAGGCAAGTTCTTGTACTGGAAAAGAGCTGACTTTGTGTCTTTTCCCAGGATTTCTGCATTTGGCATGTGATCCTGGAACTGGGAGATTTCTAAGAGAATTGGGAGGGATGAAATCTTCATTCCAGGGTCCATTGTTTAGTAGTGGCCAGCACCTAATTGCACACCTGTGCACTGCACTTATGGGAAGTGTGCTGGCTAGTGTTCTGGGCTCCAGCTGGGAAGAGGAACAGAGGTGTTCAGGAGTCAAGAGGACTCCTCCCAGAAGGCAGAGGGGAGACAGGTGGCTGTGTGTGCGAGAGGCACAGGGGAAACAGCCGAGGAGGCTGAGATTGCCATTTACACATGGAGAATGTGTGACAACCTGGAGTCGGTGAGACTATGGGGTCTGTTTGCTGGAATACAAACAGACAGTGTATTATTGTTGAAGAAGTTATGTTTCTGCTTTGGAAGCAATAAAATACTGTTTTGTTTTATGCTAAAGTGGCTTTGAGACTGGTCTTTGAGCGCTCACCATTTGTACTAAATTCCCCAAACCTCACAATATATGTATATATGCAGTACGGATGTACCAATACTAGTATCGGTATTGGTGCCGATACAGAGTATTT
>NW_017316764.1:0-614 GCF_000935625.1 Nanorana parkeri
CTTTGTGTCCTGTTCGGGCAGTGGGCGAATTCCTGGGGGTGTGTCCGGACGGGGACTGCCCCCTGTTGGTTCATAGCAATGGCACGCTGCTGTCCAGGTATCAATTTATTGCGGTGTTCCGCAAATGTCTCACGGCATTGGGGGTCAATGCGTCGGACTACTCGTCCCATTCTTTCCGCATCGGTGCCGCCACGGAGGCGGCTCGTTGGGGTTTGGATGAGGGCACGGTCCGGCGCATTGGTCGGTGGGAATCCACTAGGTACAAGCTGTATGTGCGTCCGCATTTGTTGTAAGGCAGTCTGTGGCTGTTATTGTCCACTGTTCACTTCTTTGTTGTGTGGGGTTTTTTCTTTGTTGGTCAGTGTGCGGTGAGGGGTGTTTTTTGTTGTGGCTGTTTGTGTTTTGTTTTTCTTAAGTTCTTGTTTATCCTCTCGTAAGCTGTTCTGGAAGACGAAGGGGAAATTCAGAGTTAGACTTACTGGTAACTCTTTCCTATAGTCTTCCAGAACAGCTGGATTCCCGCCCTTGATTATGTAAGTGGTGGTGAAATGTGATTTCAATGTGATATTTTGTTATAGTATTTGAGGTTGAATAAAGACATAGGTCCATCAAGT
>NW_017316765.1:0-614 GCF_000935625.1 Nanorana parkeri
AGAGAAACACTTTTTACCGGAAAGGTTTAATCTGCTCAACCAAGCAGATTAAATCTTTCCCTGCGATCGTTTTTTTTCTTTTCTTTTCTGACATCGGGAGCTGCGGCCTGACCTCCAGTCAGAAAAGAAAAAAAAAAACATACGAATGCATAGCTAGATTCCTATTGGCATCCGATAGGAATCTAGCTATGCATTCTTATGCCTTTTTTTTTTATTCTGACAACTGCAACTGGCAGAATACTAAAAAAAAAAAAAAAAAAATCTGCAATGCAGAGAGCAAAGAAGCTATTGCTTCCTGTGCTATCTGCCATCATTTCAGGGGGGTGCTCTCTCCCAGCCCCCCCTAACCCCCCCCCTCCGCAGATGGGGGGGGGGAGAGGGCACCTCCCTGAAATGAGAGGGACAACTCCCTGAAATTGCTTATTCCACGTTGGGATCCCTGGCATTGGCCTATACACATACAGCACAGCAATTAATTAAGTAATAAAATGAACTAGGATCACACTAATCCAGCACATTATTATTCTGAGTTGCCCCACTCAAGCGGCGGCCATATTAAATGGGGCACCTGATATTAATAACGTGCTGGATTAGTGTGATACTAGTTCATTTTA
>NW_017316766.1:0-614 GCF_000935625.1 Nanorana parkeri
CATGAGGGTAATTAAAGGTCACTATTCTCTGGTTTATTTGGAAAAAGTGGTCATGCTGATATTGGTCTATGTTAAAGTACATCTAAAATAGAGTTAAAGCAGTACAAGTAGTATACACCATAATCCGAGACATTCATCTTCAGTAATTTATTCCCCAGCTTATGTTTAAATTCCCTGTTTTCATAGATGAAGTGTTATGTATGGCTGTTTATTACTTATGCTAACAAAAGATTCTTTATATTTTAACTCTGCTTTATAATTCATTTGTACATTTGAACTTTTCTTCTTATGAATTGGAAAGACTGTTGTTTCATGTGGAAATAATGTTGGAGTATAACATTTAATATCCCTTAGGCACCCAAAAGTCATGTTTGAAGGGTGTTGCACATACCACAAGATCAGGGAATGTATCTGAACAGAACGTGGGTGGGTCTGAGACTAGAACTTCACTAGGGTTATTTTCAAAGGAAATTCAGAAATCCTTGACACTTGTTCAAACATCTCAGAGAGAAAAGAAAATTCATCTTTAATGCTAGAAGATTCATGCATTCAGCCATATTTTGGGAAAAGAGTTAAAGTAGTATTAACCCCTTCGTGACGGGAGACGTACACTG
>NW_017316767.1:0-614 GCF_000935625.1 Nanorana parkeri
TCTGACAGGGGCAGGGAAGGGGGAAAGAGATAAAGAGAAGACAAAGAGGACAAGTAATATACATGTGAAGCACATTCAAACTTCCGCAGAAGTCTGCAAGTATAATGCTCAATAGCATTACAGACAGTGGGGGTACCTGGGGCACCCGGACACGAACTGGCTAATAGAGTACATAGGTTTAAATACTAAACGGTGCGTAGAAGCTATAAACAGTAATACTAAACATTTTGGCACTACCAGCCTACGGCGTGCGTCACCTGGAGGAATGGAGAGAAGGGAATGCCAGTTGGGAAGAGTCGGGGGTTCAGGGAGGAGGGGATATAGGTAGGGTAAGGGGAGAGGAGATAAGCCCAGGGAGGAGAGGAATGAGCAAGGCGAGGGGAGATGATACGGAGACATGCCGTCAAAACACAAGCAATATGCAAATAATGTAATCCGTCAGGGTACTCCTGATTAAGTATCGAGTATAGCCCCCCTATGGCTGATCAACTGTATCTATCAAAGCTATCACATAACATTGACAAGTATACCCCGGAGCGGCTCTACATGTCTCCAAAGGGGCCTGTTGGTAAAAGGCCTCTTCCGTGTGGAACCAGGGTGCCACCTCCTGTCCC
>NW_017316768.1:0-614 GCF_000935625.1 Nanorana parkeri
ATTTTTCTTGAAGACGTTTCACTGGCCATCCAACCAGTTTTGGGTGGTTTTCGTGACGTGCACTGCAACACTTCACACTGGCACACTTTATAAATGTACATGTTGGTTTTATATGTTATGTTGTGCTGTTAAAATCTGCCTTGTAAGCCTTTATACTGTCCTAGGATGTCATGTTCTGCCATAAAACCCTATAAACTGCCCTGTTCTGTGATCATTTGCCCTGCAAAACTTCAGGCCAGGTTCACACCTAGGCGTTTTCAGGTTCACGCAACTTTTTTCTGCTCGTTTTGCGCATGTTTGCATTTTGCATTGAGATATCTATTGGGACCAAAACCGCGGGACATTCGCCTAAAAATAGCTCCTGCATCTTTTTGCATGACAGGTGTTTTTGCACGCACAATGCAACGCTAAGGTGGGAACAGTCCCCATTGACTAGCATTGAAATGTGTGTTTTGCACGTAAAAATGCTCAGGTGTGCCCTATGATGTCATTATCTGGCCTTCAACCCTTTATACTGGCCCTTGATGTCATAGCACCAGAGCCAGCAAAAGCATAGGGCTGCATAGGCAGCCGCCTAAGGGTATCGTGGGGAGGGGTGGAAAAATGTACCTTCA
>NW_017316769.1:0-614 GCF_000935625.1 Nanorana parkeri
AGTAAAACAACACATAAGGGAAAAGGATAAGGCCTTCAAAACATTTAAGTCAGAGGGGTCCCCATCGGTGTTCAAAAACTATAAGGTATGCAATAAAAGAGCAATCAGGGCTGCAAAAATAGAATACCAAGAGCACATAGCAACAGCAAGTAAGAGGAACCCCAAGAAATTCTTTAAATATATAAATACTAAGAGGGTAAAGACAAAAAATGTAGGCCCCATAATGGAGGAAGAGGGGAGGTTAGCTACCAGTGACCGGGAGAAAGCTAATGCGTTAAACGAACACTTTTCATCTGTCTTTACAGATGAGACGGACGTGGGTAACAATCAGGGCACCAGATGCAGAAATAATAACAAAAGTTTTAACGTATCTCAGTGGCTGTGAAAGAGCAGGGTAGTACAGAGGCTAGAAAGGCTAGAAAAATTCAATGTAAACAAATACCCAGGACCAGATGCCCCTTCCCTTAAATCACCACATCTATGTCATCACCAGATGCCAGTATCTTCCGTCAATGTATTTAGGCCTATTTTTACTGCTCTTAACTATGGTACCACTGAACAATTTCTACTCACCCATACCTTAGAGCTGTAGCTCCAAAAAAATTAAAAATTGG
>NW_017316770.1:0-614 GCF_000935625.1 Nanorana parkeri
CCACATCTTCCTCTGTAATAAAATGTTCAAAGGCATGAGGGAGAGATAAAAATAATGCTTCCCTTATGCATTTGTGCGTTCCCTGGCCACCTTGTGAGTCCACAAGACTCACACACATCATGTTCGATGAAGTGGGCCGCAAATGCATAGGTGTCATTGAATAGATAAGGTAGAACGCTATCACTGTAAATGTATTAGTAAATACATACCACAGCCTTTAATATTGCTGTCTCCCGAAACTGCCATGTCCCCTTTCTGCGCCGTCCAGGAGAATCGACCGGCACTGGGCACTGTGAATGTACAAACGAGAGAGGCATAGTTTTCGTATATTTTGAGAGATAATGTGGGGAATGCATCAAAGCACTTGCGACAGTTTTAGCCTCTTAGATCATTTATTTGAATGTGCAAATCTGTCTTGTAACATGTGCCCCTGTTTTCTTCACCGCTTGCACTACTTTGACAACTGCATGTTTAAGTCTACTTTCCTGGAGTCTATTACACCTCATTTATCAACAACATTACACTAGCAGCATTAATCTGGTGCAAATATATTCCGTTCAAGTTAAAACCCTTGCAAGTGCTTTGATGAATTCCCCCCAATGTGTGTTATTAAG
>NW_017316771.1:0-614 GCF_000935625.1 Nanorana parkeri
CATACACAGAGGGAGGAGGAGGATAACGAGAAAGTAAGTGGGTTATTGTACAGATCACATACAGTGGAATAATGGAGATGAGGGGATAATTGCACAGAATAAGGGTGGTGAAGATGTTAATATACAGGTCACAGAGAGTGACAGGATGTAGAAGAGATGTAAAGGCGAGGAGGGGTGAAAGGGTTATAAAAAATCAATCTATTAAAACCAATTACCACAAAACTGCTGCTGCTTAAGATCCCTCCAATCCCACTTCATTGGTTAATACTAGTACTAGAATACTAGAGTGTTTACATTAGTGAAACATGTGATTGGTAATCACAGTGATCACAAGGTACAGACTCATTCCAATCAGCTCTGTACATTTTTTCAAGTATCGAACAGATGGGTGACCATCTTCTTAAGTGAACAAAAAGCCTAAACTAAGCTAAATAAATGACTATCTAAAATTGTAAAAATATATTCTGCTGGCACTAAGAGTGGTATTGTTTTTTGGGAAGATTATCATGGGGGGGGGGGTCGCTAATCTGAATAATTTATTGACCAAAAACCCCCACTATATCCAGAGGCATAGTAGGAATTGACTAATTTCTGGTCGAGTCAGTCACACACTT
>NW_017316772.1:0-614 GCF_000935625.1 Nanorana parkeri
ACAAAACTACCAGTGCTACAGAGGAACCAGCTACAACTGGTATCACACTTGGTGTAAGTACAAGTCCAGCAGAGGAGTTGACGACAAGTGAGATACCTGACATAACTAGTAGCACAGCAGAAGGGCCAACCACAGGTGATGATACATCTGACAAAACTACCAGTGCTACAGAGGAACCAGCTACAACTGGTGTCACACTTGGTGTAAGTACCAGTCCAGCAGAGGAATTGACAACTCATGAAACATCTCACATTACTACCAGCACAGCAGGAGAACCAACCACAGCAGATAACATATCTGACAAGACTTCTAGTGCAATAGTGGAACCCATTACAACTGCTGTAAGTACTATCACAGTAGAGGAGTTAACAACATGGAGAACATCTGACTTAACCATTACCACTGCAGAAAAACCAAGCACAGTCAATAATACACCAGGTGTTACTACTAACATGGCAGAGCCATCTACAACTGGTGACACAACTGACATAACTACCAGCACAGCACAGGAAGCTTCTACAACTAGTGTAAGTAGCAGCACAGCAAATGAGCTAAATACAGTTGTTGAGACATCTGACACAACTACCAGCAGAATAGGGGAACTTACCACAATT
>NW_017316773.1:0-614 GCF_000935625.1 Nanorana parkeri
AAAATAAAATACTATAATAATATTAATAATAGAAGACATCTGATACAATAGTGCATTAAAAACCACCTTATGGTACCCACACGTGTGTATATATTGTATACTCATATATCAAAGGCTCCTTAATGGTCCTTAACCATGTGTTAACTATGTAATCCACTGTGGGCCCAGTGATGCGTTTCGCAACTGTATGTGCTTCATCCCTGCTGATTCTGAACAACACTGATGATGGGATATTTTGCAACAGTCCTCTCTATCCCCGGAAACCTCCCACCGGTTCACCTATTGGTGATTGCAAGATAGCATGTGAGACTAAGGGGTCTATTCACTAAGCTGCCGTAGGCAGCCGAGTGAATGACCGACCTGAAGTGAGCCGAACACTGTTCGGCTATTCACTTCAGGCTTCGCGTGGCTTCGGGTCGGCCAAACATGCTCAGCATGGTCGGCCGACCCGAAGTGCAGAAGGAGTTCGACTCAGCCGATCCAACATCTGGATCGGCTGAGCCACATAGTTACTATAGCCAATAGTAATGTACCAATGCTTTTCTATGGGAACATTTATTTGTATTTTTTTTTTCTATTCTGAGATCACTCGTGTCAGAATAAAGAAAAAAAGA
>NW_017316774.1:0-614 GCF_000935625.1 Nanorana parkeri
AGCTTCCTCTCCAGCAAGGAGAACAGTGAGCAGCACAAGAGAGACACCACTAAATCTCACTCCAAATCTCCTGAGACTAGAAGTCCAAAGCAGCAGTGCCTTAGATCTCAGATGAGACTTACAGAGCAGTAGTACCTAGGTACAGGAAGTGTGCTGCTATTTTATTTAGAAGGAATTCATGACCTATGGTATAATCTCAGGGTCCTGCTTAGGCACAATTAACATTTCTAGGTGTTCCCTATACCACAGCAAATCTTCATGTTTGGGGCTCAGGCCCACTTTAGTCCCTTTCTCTTTGTTGCTCTTCTTCTCTCTCGTTCTTTCCCTCGCTCTCCCTCTCTTTGTTGCTCTCTTGCTTCTGGGTATTAGGAATAAGTCCTGGGATAGTGAAATAAATGATGATTTTTCGTTTTTTTTCATGTGTTCTTTGTCTGAAGGGCTTTACATAGAATGTTGGATCGCTCATACTGGCTCTTGCTGTCCAAGTTTACAGTTTACTGTTCCACCGCTGGTTTATTCAGAAGGTAAATGGGAGCTGTCGGCAATTACACGTCCAGGGCCTATCTATACATCATGAGGGGAATTTATCAAAACTGGAGCAGACAAAAACTGGA
>NW_017316775.1:0-613 GCF_000935625.1 Nanorana parkeri
AGTGATGGGAGAAGCCCGCAGGGGGGGAGGAGCCGAGGGGGACAGTTGATGGGAAGCGAACGATCCCAAATAATTGACCCTTGAGGAAGTCCATTGAACGAAACGCGTAGGGGAGGAGCTACACGCTGACGCCAGCGAATGGAGTGCAGGAGACGGAGCTGAGCTCATACAAGCCGATTTGATGTTTTTACAGATTGTTATAAATAAACGATCATCCGGCCGTGTTACCCTGGGC
Source organism: Nanorana parkeri (assembly GCF_000935625.1). Classification (NCBI taxonomy): domain Eukaryota; kingdom Metazoa; phylum Chordata; class Amphibia; order Anura; family Dicroglossidae; genus Nanorana; species Nanorana parkeri. The sequence continues at coordinate 236 of NW_017316775.1, forward strand.
GCCATCTTGGTTCCTCTCTGTGCCTTAAGGTGGCCATACACTCTACAACCATCGCGGGACATTAGTCTTTAGACTTTTGCGATGGTTGTACAGGGATTTAAAAAACGTACGATCGGCCCATCTTGGACAGGCAGATCGCACTCTCGATCATCGCAAGCCACGCCCCCCTGAGGGGCGGGGCTTCCGATGACCGCAATGCTGAACGGGCAGCTTGCGCACACCGGCCCGCTCGGCATTTGTCTCCCGAGCACCGTCCTAACCAGCCGAGAATGGAGCAGTGTGTGGGCACCTTAAGACTCCATTCACATTGAGCGATTTATCGCGCTCCAATGCAATCCAGTGGGGCAAAGGGTCCTGCTGTCGCGGGTCGTGCGTCGC
>NW_017316776.1:0-613 GCF_000935625.1 Nanorana parkeri
TTCCCACGGCACCGATTTGGCCAATAGTATACTGACACCCTACGATTTGGAGATCGGTGAGGATGAATGGTAGGCAACCGGGAAATCTCTGTTATGTAATCGGGGAATCTGTTGTGTCTTAAAGTGTGTCTCTTGTAGAAAAACTACCTGTGACCTCATGCTTCGCAGATCTGCCAGGAGCCGGGAACGTTTCTCTGGGATGTTCAGTCCTTTGACGTTTAGGGATGTGAATTTTACCAATCCCTCCTTCCACTGCCTCGCATCGCGACAGCCAGGCCTCGTCATGATGCAAAGGTGGGAGAGCAGAGCGATGGAGAGGATGGGTCCAAAGTCAGCCGGGAAAGAGGGCACTGTGTACCTGAGGAGAGCAAAAAAGAGCAGGGGAAAGAAAGGAACAGCAGCCGGAGAGAAGAAGACAGATCAGTAATCGGTATGCTAATAGGATAAAATTAGCGTCTACAATTAAGTTCGAGAGAACCTCCTGCTCGACCCAACTATGGGACGATGCAAAATTCAAAAGAAAAATCTCCTCGCCTCCAAGGAAGCTACGAGGCTAACAAAATTTGAGCTAAGTTAGCTAAGATAAACTTTAGAATAAGCATTGGAGGTGTAC
>NW_017316777.1:0-613 GCF_000935625.1 Nanorana parkeri
TATGTATGTATGTATGTATGTATGTATGTATGTATGTATCTGCAGTTTCAATTAATGAATAAGCGATGCATATTGTTTTTATAGATAGCCCGCATCTGCACTAATCAATTGATTACCACAGTACAATACTCTACTACTGCTATGATTAGGATCAGAAAGCACACGGAATATGAATGCTTCAGTCAGATGTTCAAAGTATAAATCAGGAATCGTCATGTGGAAAAAACACTTTGCATCCACTGAACTGGTACAGCGCACATTCCACAGGGAAGCACATGAGGATCACATGGCTGGCTGAGCTGCAGAGTCTACAAGTACTGGTCCCCAGGATACTGGATTGCTTCATTCCCATAGTTTATACAACAGTGGGGAAAATTTATCAAAACAGGAGCAGTTGCCCATACTAACCAATCAGCTTCTGTCTTCGTTTTGTAACAATGAAAGCTAGAATCCGATTGGCTGCCTTGCTCATCTGCTCCAGTCTTAGTAAATCCAGTGTGTTGGCTGACGTTTTAGTGATATAAGAAGAGCACATGCAGACAGCCTCCCACCAGGAAGAACAAGGACGATGTATATATTGTAAACCATCTCAAGTATAGACAATATTGCTGTA
>NW_017316778.1:0-613 GCF_000935625.1 Nanorana parkeri
AAAATGCATTCAAATTAATTTTAGTGCACACAAACACAATACAATACCCGATTGTTTGGTAAAAGATAAAATATGAGGTTGTATCAAGTAAACAGGTACCCAACATGTCAAGCCTCAAAACAGAAAAAAAATTCAGCAGCCCAAATTGTCCTTAGGTGACGCTTTTAAAGCCCATACAGTATGTTTCCATTCATATGTTCATGCACACGGAGATTAGGGGGGTACATATTTTAGGGGTTTTTTTAACATTTATTTTATTCAGCTCTAATTTTGTAAAACTTTTTGTACACTTGGAGTAGTATTAAACTCTCAACTTTTTTCAAATCAAATCACTTCTACATGCAAAGCTGACAGCTGCTATTGCAGGCAGGAGTGTGTTACGACCCTGGCAGCAAAAGGGTGACAATTTGAGCTGTGCACTTCTTAATAAAGGTCTCCTTAGACAGATATTGCTCGGCAAAGCATACACACACACACTTCAGGCTGATCTATCTGATATGTTAGGAGTCACTGTGGGTGTAGATTTTAGCTTGAACTTATGAGGGAAATTTATCAGAACTGGAGCAGACAATATCTGGAGCAGTTTCCCATAGCAACCAATCAGCTTCTCTCT
>NW_017316779.1:0-231 GCF_000935625.1 Nanorana parkeri
GCAGAGCCCGCACTGTACTGAGAGCCGCGCATTTCTGGTGAAAGCCGCTGCTTGAGTCAGTGAGAGGCGGCCACGGAGCCTCCGTGCTGCTTCAATGACGGCCCAGCCTGCACGGCATCAGAGGGGCCAGGGGACCACCAAATTTTTCTAGCAGACCACCAGTGGTCCATGGACTACCGGTTGGCGACCGCTGTCCTAGAGGTCCCTCGATGGCTTACAGAGTAACAAAGG
>NW_017316779.1:258-613 GCF_000935625.1 Nanorana parkeri
TCTCCGAAATAGGGGGGGGGGAGCACCTGGTCCTTTCTTTGGGGTGATCACTCACTTCCTTACTTCTTGGACAGGATGTCAGGGGAATTCCCCCCCAGTGGGGAAATGTAAAGCCATTAAAGCTTCAAGGAGGTTCTACCGTTTCACGTTCTGCCCCAAACTAAGGAAAAGGCTTTGGCTGAAGTTCCAATTTAAAAATCGCACCTACAAAATACCCTGAATCCTTTAAAATTGTTTTTAAAAAAAGTGTGTGCATACTATATAAGTAAGAAATAAATATATATTTTCTGCTTTTTGCATTATATTTTTTAACAAAAAAATAAATTAAAAAAAATATATTATATAAAAATGTATA
>NW_017316780.1:0-613 GCF_000935625.1 Nanorana parkeri
CTTTTTAATTGCTAAGGACATCTAGAGGGTCCAAAGGTTTGCAAGAGTAAGACGTCTTTTGAAACTGGGAACTAAATAAAAGTATATAGATGGAAAATAGGGAGCAGGCTTATGACACGGATCCCTATTTTTCCACATCTGAGGTACGTGTTCATTTCTACCTCTAATCTAATCCATGGTAGCTTCAAAAAGATACTCTCACAAAGGATAAATACAAAAGTGCCTTTCTGCATTGGGGCTCCGCCAACCAGCACATAAACCAGATAGCTCTGCATAAAGACAGAAACACGGGACAACAGATGGCAAGCATCAAGAAATGCAACACATATGAAATGAGAAGCAACAGACATCTGATCCACACAATCCATAAAATTTTGATGAATTCCAGCAGTTGTCCGTTCTGTACTGTACTCTGGATTTTGTCCAAGTAGTCAAAGTCTGGGAAATAAAGACCGTAGCCAATAATAGTTGAAGAGCTAAACCAGTTTAGTTTTTTTAAGCAAAATCCTCCGGAAAAGGATACAGGGACTCAAAGCATCTAGGAACCAGAAATTCTTATCTGGAGTTTCCAAATTATTATACAGGTGAAACTCGAATAATTAGAATATCGTGC
>NW_017316781.1:0-613 GCF_000935625.1 Nanorana parkeri
CAACCTTGGCACTCCAGCTGTGGTGAAACTACATATCCCATCATGTCTCTTATTTTGTGAGTTATGCTTGTGGCTTTAGAGTCTTGCAATGCCTCATGGGTAGACCTAGGGACTTGTCGGAAATTACCGGAAATCAGATTTTCCAGGTCATTACCATATCTGTCAAACTTCCAGGAGCCTGCCAAAGAAAGGGCTCAACTGCTCTAATTACCAGCCCCACATTCAGCCCAGTGTGACTAGTAACAGAAGCGTAAAAACACTTACTCAGCACACTTAGCAGAGTACGAGGCTTCTCCTCCTCCAAAGTCCCCCAACCTCTCTCCTCCCACTCTCCTCCTCCTTGCTGCAGGGAGACTAATCCAAGTACACAGAGGCTGTGTATGTTCTCTCATTGCCATGTGCCACGAGCAGAGACCAGGCTGTGCAGAAGCAGAATCTTTTGTAAGCAGTGTCATATCCAGGATATGGCACATGCCCTGGATGCCACTTGAAGGGGGGGCACCGTTCCAGACAGCTGACACATCTGCCCGCCCAGCTCTTAGCAACCAGGAATGCTCTGGGCCAAGTCCTGTCCAGCTCCTGGCAACCAGTAATGTCACTGGTTGCCAGGAGC
>NW_017316782.1:0-613 GCF_000935625.1 Nanorana parkeri
AAAAAAAAAATTATTTCAATTGTTTTACTTAATCATCATTACTGGACTCTATGAAGATTGGCGTGACGCCATTACTGCTTACCACACATTTAACAATGCCCTGGTGATATCCAACACATAAAAACAATCTCACCTGTACATAGACTTTAAGTGGAATCAGATCGTTATTGACTTACAGTTTTGGTTGTGCGGCTGACACTCCAAGGAGGACAGACAGGTAGACCAGGCTCAGTGCGCACCCAGCAGGTAGGTACAGGCTGTACCCGCTTATCTTCATTGCCATTCCCATAATTCACCTCTTCTCCTGCTATGCCGACTGTCTCTCTGCGCCACCGTGTCCTTCCACACCGATGTGTTCCAATTTATGTCCCCCTGCCCCCGCCCCCATCACCATCCTCCTCTTCTATTATACTTAATGACCAATCAAATGCTTCACACTTCCTTCTATTGTTACAGGAAAAACAATCACCGGTCACCTGCAGAGCTGGGCAAGTCATCAAAGCACTTCGCTGCCTGCGCCCGCCTCAAGGTAGACGTCATCCCAAACTGAATCACTTTACTAAAGCACATACATATCATACATATCATATCATATCATATCATACATATCATA
>NW_017316782.1:2247-2552 GCF_000935625.1 Nanorana parkeri
GCACAGCCCACCTGCGATCCTGAACAGCCCACCACCTGAGACCCTTCACAGCCCACCTAGACCACACAAAGCCCACCTGAGGTCCCGAACAGTCCACCAAATACCCTGCACAGCCCACCTGAGACCCTGCACAGCCCACCTAAGAACCTGTACAGTCCACCTGATGCCCCACACAGCCCACATGAGACTGTGTACAGCACAACATCTGAGATCCTGAACAGCCCAGCATAGACCCCCGTACAGCCCACCTGAGACCCCACACATCCCACCTGAGACCCTGCACAGCCCACCTAGACCCCACACAG
>NW_017316783.1:0-613 GCF_000935625.1 Nanorana parkeri
TGGAGAGGTTCAGAGTGGATTGACAGGAAGCCAAGCAGCTCTGACCGGAGGTAAAATCCGGCACCGGATCATCGCACAGGGAAGTGTGACAGTGACGCCCCAACTTTCCAAAGGGAAAAAAAACCATTCTGGAAATTTAGTTGATCTGGTTGTCGGGAGAACAGTGGACATCCTGGCTGGAGGGTCATCCAATCTAGATTTAGTCAGACAGCGCCATGACAGTGGCATCCACCAGTCATCGGGGGAGCACCAGGAATTTCGTCACTGCAAGATCGGATCCTGTTCTGGGTAGAACAGTCCAGCCTTGTCTGACATGTACATTCCAAGCTGGACCATTAACAGGCAGACTTCCTCAACCAGCAGCGCATGGACCCGAAAGAATGCTCCCCAAACCCGGTGGTGTTCCAGGACCTTTATGTTACAGGTGGGAGATGCTGGATTTGTTTTTTTCATGTTTTTTTTATTAACTGCACTGGGTATTTAAGGATGTACAGCACTTTCAATCGATGACACTTTGCCTGACGAGGGGGTCCTGTGAGGCTCCGAAATGTTGCATTCACTTGTCATGCTAAACGAATAAAGATGACATTCCGAAGCAGAATGGTGTGCAGAC
>NW_017316784.1:0-612 GCF_000935625.1 Nanorana parkeri
AAAAAAACCTGCTAAGTTTTCTTTTATTATTCAGCTGCGGGTTCATTGGGTGGCTTTAGTTTGTACATGTTGAAGTAAGATACAACTTGCTGGGGAACCTCAGCCAAAACACTTTGAGCGAGGGCTTCCTTGGGAGCCTAAAATCAGAAGAGAAGAATGAGGTTATTGAGAGGCAGAAAGGACAATTACTGTTAGCCTACTGTTCACCAAATCCCATTTCACCAATCTCCTTGACATTCTGATACCCATAACAGGTCATCAGTGTGGCTTCAACATGCATGGAAGGCATGATTCACAGATATAATGAGTGTGTGAATGGCTTTTGTAGTATAGAAAAGAAGATAGTGAAGTAAATATGGGAGAACATGTTGCCTTTATAAAAAAAAAAAATTTCACTGACCTGGAATAAGTATGCTGATCAGCTGTTCCAAGTTCACCTGCAACATGCTTATTTCAGATCAGTAACATTTCAAAATAGGTCAGTGAAGACAGCCTTTGTATTTCTTTGATAAAATTATAAAAAACATTAGCAATGTCTTCGGTGGCTATCCATGCTCAGTAAATGTCATAGTCCAGTTTTTCTGTCACTGGAATCTGCAAAGCTTTTGCACC
>NW_017316785.1:0-612 GCF_000935625.1 Nanorana parkeri
AGAATATCACAGGTATTACAGTAAAAAACCACGAACATAAACTAGCCGCATATGCGGATGTTATTCTGTTTTTTTTATTCAATCACCTCAGATTTCTTTACCTTCGTTGGTACAGGAATTTGAAACCTTTCACAAAATATCTAACTTCAAAATTAATCTCACTAAATCAGAAATAATGAATATCACAACACCTTTGCACATAGTAACAACACTAAAAGAATCCTTACCTTTTAATTGGCAGTGTGACAAGATGAAGTACTTGGGAATATATCTGACCCCAAGCGCTTCAGATTTATATATTTCTAATTATCTTCCTACTCTCAATGCTATCAGAAGAGATCTCACTATTTGGCACCAACACAGACCTTATATCTCTCTCACAGGTAGGGTCAACGCTATTAAAATGATGATCCTGCCGAAGATGCTATATTTGTTTCAAAACTTACCTATACATCTACCTAATCACTATCTGAGCACCCTTGAATCGGTTATAGGGCGATATGTCTGGAGACGAGCTTCTGCTAGGATCGCATATAGAACCCTCACTTTGGCTAGGACGGAGGGAGGTCTGGCACTACCAAATCTTACCCTGTATTATCAAGCTGTAGCTCT
>NW_017316785.1:1904-2276 GCF_000935625.1 Nanorana parkeri
TAAAGGTACATGAAAGAGAATGTAATTATCTTTCTTTGTTTGAATGAATAATAATAAATAATTCAATTGAAAAAAAAACGCTTGTCTGTACTGTTTGTCTCTACTATATTTATACCATACTATCTATACTATCCATAATATCTACTATACCAGTTCTCCTTCATTATAAGTGTCCTGTTGTTGGCCAATTTTACACTGCTGTATAATCTGTGGTCTCTAATTTTCTTAATAAAAGTTTGATAGAAACTGGCCAGCAGCAGGAAAGTTTTTTGCATTAGTGAGAACAGACACAGCCTCTGCGAACTACTGGACAATTTCTACCTGTCAAAGCGGGCCTATTGCCATCTCATGAAAAAGCATGCATCATAGGTA
>NW_017316786.1:0-612 GCF_000935625.1 Nanorana parkeri
CAGTTCGATCCGGTCCCGGCCCCTCTCCCCCAGGCTCGTGCGGTAGTTACCCTGCTGGCGGCACTCACCCATAATGCAGCGCCTGGGGCACATGCCCCCCTGCCCCTAGTTTCGGCCATGGGAATTGATGCACCTGCTATAGAGCACTACTAATACCAGCAATACTTTATACAACACGTCCATCAGTTGGGCTACAAATAATAATCATTTATGTGAATTATTTACCTTCCCCTCTTCTGGCCGGTCTTCTGTCTTCAACTGTTTACTGGTCGGGGGAGGCTGCAGAGAAACACTCCAGTGTGTGTGGGTCCTCACGGGCCGAGGCCCCAGCGCTGCCCCATGATGTGCCCGCAGGCTTTTTCATTCCCTGGCTCCCTCCTCAGTATCCGACGGCCGACGGGCCCCCCCCATCTCTGTGCCGGGAGTGTTGGCCGCTGGATACCGATACGACGGTATCCAGCGGAGGGCAGGCCCCACCATCTCTGCGCTGGGACTGTGCTGGATCAGATACTGGGGCCCCACAGGCTCAGGCCCCCGGTCCTACCGCAACGGCGGTAGGTCCGCCCCTGCTTCCGGCCTCCCCTTCAGTCTTCTATCTGACCTCCGTCCTCC
>NW_017316787.1:0-612 GCF_000935625.1 Nanorana parkeri
CTGCATGGGTTTCTGCACACGCAGTGCAGTGTGTTGTACCGCATTTTTTGCCACGTTTGTGATGCGCTCCAGACCGTTTTAGCTATTTTAAAAAAAGGGCTTTCAGTGCGTTCTAGTGCGTTTGCATGCATTTTTTTATGCGTTTGCAAGCGTTCCAGAGCAGGAAAAATAGGGCTTGCTGCAGTTTCTTTTACATCCCCCGAAACTGAACGCTGCAGTGTGAACTAGAGCCCAAAATACCATTGGAATACATTGGACGCAGTTTTGGTACGGTCTGTAACTGCTCTGCGCCTGAAACGCGCTTGGTGTGAACAAGGCCTAAGGGTTACATTCTTCCTACTGACCACCACTGTAAGGGTTACATTCATCCTACTGACTGCCACTGTAAGGGTTACATTCTTCCTACTGACCACCACTGTAAGGGTTACATTCATCCTACTGACTGCCACTGTAAGGGTTACATTCTTCCTACTGACCGCCACTGTAAGGGTCCCCACACACCTTACGATTATCGTACGATAATCACGGGAAATCCCGCGATCGTACGATGATCGTAAGGATATCGCAAGATAGAAGTCTTGCGATGGTTGTAAGGTGTGTGCCCAGCCTTAG
>NW_017316788.1:0-612 GCF_000935625.1 Nanorana parkeri
ATTCCGATGCTAGCATCGGTATCGGGACATCCCTAATCACATGCATGCAGGACAGATTTAGACCGGAGCCAATTTACCTACCAGCATGCCTTTGGAGTGTGGGAGGAAACCCATGCAACAACATGCAAAGTCAGGGAGCTCCCATTGCTGCAAGTCAGACATGCTAACCACTAAGTCACTGTGCTGCCGTTTACTTGTTTTCACTTATTAATGTCTTTTTGTAGTGAAATTTCCAGAACTAGACACACTATTTTGAGTTATAACTGAAGCTCTATAGAGGGGGATGAGAATTTTCTTCCTCTTGTTGGTGATCCTTCTAGTGCAGCATTCCATTTGCTTTCCCCACTTCCAGGCCACACTGTTTGCTCATTTCACAATAATCTGAAATAAGTACCCACAAATGACTTTCTTCTACAGTATAGTTTTGGCCAACATTGTACATCCAATATTGTACTCTATTAGAGGATTTTTCCCTATGTATATTGTTTTGCATTTAGAAATATTGACCTGCAGTTTCCACTGTTTTGACCAATCTTCAAGCAATGCCAAATCCACATGCCTTACCCACCAACACTTCAGTTACAAACACATTAACCACTTCCCATTCTCTCT
>NW_017316789.1:0-612 GCF_000935625.1 Nanorana parkeri
TGTCATACTGTCTTTTTGCAGAGATTGTATGATGTATTATAACACGCGTGACGTCCGGGAGTCTCTCGCGCTGTCCGTGTCGCTGCTCAATGTCTACATACGATATAGGAGCCGTTACCCACGGCAACCAATCAGCTTCTCTCTTCAGATTGTTCACTTAAGATTAGAAAATGAGAGAGAGAAGCTGATTGGCTCCAGATCCCCCCCCCCATCTCGGAGGGGTCTATGAGGGTCCAATCACCTGGTACCGGCATATTACCCGCTCGGCTCCGAGTCTGCCTGTGTCCTGTACTGGATGAGACGGTAATGGTTCGGTTCCGCCTCCTCACTGGGTCGGGTTTGGTGTTCCCTCCGGTAGGTCCTCCGTCCTCCTCCTGTGGCCCCGCCCCCATCTTGGACTGGTTTTTAGATGTTCCTATTGGATCGGATTTCCTTCTCCATCATCCATGGACGAGGAGGCGGTCCCCACAGACACGGCGCCACCCACAGGAAGTCCCAGGCTGGTGACCGGGTGATTCCCCCCCAAAAAAGGGAGGTATACAGTATATACTAGAGGCCAAACATTGCGCAAGAACCCCCCTCCCCCACCCTGTGTCTCCACCAAATCCCGCC
>NW_017316790.1:0-612 GCF_000935625.1 Nanorana parkeri
ATGACGTCACTTCCTCCTCTCACGTATTACACTCTAGGGGCCTTCCATGACGTCATCACTTCTCACTCCGTAGAAAAGAACGAGAATCGGGTCGATGTGACATTCGCTCTATGGGCGTCCCTCGTGTCATTGCTTTAGTTTACCTCATAAAAGGTGTTATGGGGGTCACATGGGAGGGGGGAGGAGTCACGCTGGAAGGCGTAGCGGGTAGAACATAGTGCGCACGGAGCGAAGCGGTAATTATCTTTCGGTATTTCTTACTTTATCCGGGTCTCGTGTCCTCAGGGCGCCGCCATATTGTTGTCCTCTGAGCCGCTCTCCGCTACAGACGACTTCCGGTATCACTTCCGCCCTGAGTTGGGTTGGCCTTCCACATAGTCCGGAAAGGGGTGTGTCCCAAATCTAGATCGAGCCGGGAAAATGTGGGCGTGCACTGTTGAACGGGGAGGAGTTATCCAATGATTTTAGCGTAATGATGATATTTCCACCAATCACAGACGCTTTTGCTTTTTAGTAGGAAGATGAAGAGAAGTGGGCGTGATTTATTGTGTAATAGACTCCTCCCCCTGTAACACACAGATTGTATAGAGATCACACACACCGTACAATCTC
>NW_017316791.1:0-612 GCF_000935625.1 Nanorana parkeri
AGACTGCTTTTCATTGGACAGCTCAAAGACCGCTTTGATGCTTCTTCATATTATGTGTCTTTCTGTCTACATGCAAACCTTAGTGTCATTATCATGATGTGTTTACTCTGTTCCCCTAATTCTACCGGGAATCATAAAATGTTGACATTCTAGATAAGGGAAGAAAATAATAATTAGTACAGCTTCCCACTCAGGTGAGAGATTAATGGCGTTGCTAGTGCATTCCCCTTTCTCTCCCTCTCTACACATCAGCTATTTAGCATGTAAAACTGTGCTGGAAGTAAATTTATGATGATCAGCAAGACAACACTACCATTTATAGACATTGTTTTATTATCCCATGAGTCCATTGAAAGACATTAAAATCATTTCATATGCCACAGAATATCATTAGCAAGCCATAAATACACAGTATCAAGGTTAACTATCCATTCGCCAACAGCTAGTAGTAATAATGTCCTTTACTTTATTGGACCTCTGCACAGAAACCACAGCAAATATATTGATATAAGTTTTGTATATTTGAATTTTAAATTTCAAAGTTTTTTTATTGGTTTTCCATACTTATACCGTTCTATTCACAGACAGTAATATCATTCTATAAACATATAA
>NW_017316792.1:0-612 GCF_000935625.1 Nanorana parkeri
ATTTAACGGAGAAGTATTGGGAGACTAAACTGTTCTCTTCCTAATAGTTTGAGCTTATAAATGGACTGGCAGTTAATGTGTGATTTGTCGTATCAGCATTTTTAAACTATGTGATTGGATGAAGCCCAACAAGTGGTCGGCCTTTGTTGTAATTGTAAAAAACACTGTGCGGTACCCTTCTCGTATGTGACTGACTGGTGTTTTTGTTTTGCAGGTCAACTTTTTTAAAAAAGGGTATGAAATGTTTTCTAAGAAAATGGACGGCTTTCTGATGTCTGTAACAAACATGATTCAGAGGTAAGGTATGCAGGAATAACTGTTACTGTTGAAGCCCAAGATGGTCTGTGTGACTCATTGCTTTGAAAGACTTAGCCAGGATTATCTGGCCCTTTTTTCATTTTTTGGTTTTTCTCTTGTCTGTACTTTCCTATTATTTTGAACTGATCCATAATACATAGTCAGGACTAAACTTCAGGTTCCTATATGTACTGTACATAATTAAGAAAGTCAATTGTCCTGTGCATGATTGTTTCCGGTATCCATTCATCATGAAATGATCAAATTCAAATCTTTGTTTATTAAAGGAGAACTATGGGGTCAGTGTTTTTCCCC
>NW_017316793.1:0-612 GCF_000935625.1 Nanorana parkeri
ACGATATTCTAATTATTCGAGTTTCACCTGTATATACCAAAGACTGAACCAAGTGCTGGGGAATTTTTGGTATTGTTGGATAAAGACATAGCCAGAGAAGGTGATATACAATGTCACGTTGCACATGTTGACCTGGCTTAGCTCTGGGAGTGTAACAGTCATGGGCTGTGTGCATGTTCTCCTGCAGATGACTCTGAAGGTAAGCTTAACAGATGTTCACTGTAGAGCTCATTACAAATTCCAGTAATTCAGACAATAGACTAAGAAATGTACAAAACAGTCATCATAAACTGGAACTGTTTGGCCAATATTTGCTTTAGGTAACGTGATCGAATCTGCATTTGACAAAAAGTGAACTCCTGTTGAGAGTTCCTCTAGTGGGTTCTCATTTGTAAAATATAGACTGGGCCATGGAATATTCTTTTTACACTACACTGCATAAGTTTGAATGGGCCCTGACATATAGCACTCTTTATACTTGGTTCTTCATAAAGTAGGAATGTGGGTGAAATTCAATTTAGAAGCACTAAGAGCAATAACAGCCTCTAGGAAATGCATAATCTGTATGTATACATGAGGCAGCATGTTATTTTTTGGCACTATCAGGCAAAA
>NW_017316794.1:0-612 GCF_000935625.1 Nanorana parkeri
GACTGGAAAAGATTACAAGACACTATTTGGATATGTGTACACATAACCCATTTGCTTGCACCAAGGAACCTGATGGTAATGAGAAGAAAAACCTGACCATGTCCGTCTTGAACTCTTAACAGGACCCATGAGCATACTCTGAACAGTAAATGCCCAAACTTTTGTAAGCTCCCACAACCAGAGACCTACTGGGCAAGTTGGTCAGAAGTGTTGGAAATGCAACAGCATATACTAATGTACTGAAATGTCTTTTGAGCTGTAGATGGCGCTGTAGTGGAATGCTGCTCCCTGTGTGGATGGGATACACACACACACGAAGTCCCTTTTCTTCACAATGTTATATCCATTCATGTAATGGCCTAAGCAAGTCAACTTAATTCAGCATTCCTCACGATCTCTGTTTCATTTGGACACAACCAACCAGAGGAACCCTCAAAAGAATGTTTGTTCTTCTAGGGAGGGAGTAATCTTGGTTTGTTTGAAAGAAGGATGGTGGATTCTTCCATCCCCTGTGACATTAGATATTGGTGTGTGCGTGTGGTGAGATCTGTACCAACTGCAGTCCCGGATAAGCAATGCAGCATATCCATAGCAGCCTCACTATGAAATCAC
>NW_017316795.1:0-611 GCF_000935625.1 Nanorana parkeri
GGAATGTCTGATGGTCTCCTCCTTGCGCTTGGTCATGTGAGGACCATCCATGGCTGAGGAAGCTCCATACAACTGGCTCCCCCAATCTCCCAGCGAGGGTCAGGCCTTGTCTCCCCCATGTACACGGCACATAGATGACATACATCACGTGTAGTCATTGTCAGCTCCAGTTCCGGCGGTCAGGGAATCCACGGACCATGATGCTCCTCAAGTCACACTTAACCCTTCGTTGCCTCTAACACCGGAACATGATACCAGAAACACGGACTGTATATTATCCATATCTCACCGGCACCGGCACCGGCCATTCATTATGTATGACATCCGATCCGTTATTTATCATTCCCACAAATCTCAGCCCAACATGCGTGTACCCATCCAACCGCAACACCCGGTACAATGATTATACACAGACGTGTACACACACCAACACACGTGCACACATACATAAATGTGACGGACTGAACCGTCACTGGTGCGGTTGGAGGAGCTTGGGGGAGGAGCCTCCTTCCAACTGACTATGGACCCAGAACTATGGAGACCCCCCTCGGACCTCTTGGGGTTACATTCAACCATTCTACCAGGTTTATGTGTGGGGGGATGTACTGTAC
>NW_017316796.1:0-611 GCF_000935625.1 Nanorana parkeri
CAGCCAGAGAAATGACAGCTAAAGGTGGAAGTGATGTAATAAACATCTCTTCCGACTTTAGAGAGAAAAGTAGGAAAGCTCAGTGGTGGGGGAAATGCTGATCTCTCCTCCTTCTCTCAGAGCAGGTAGGAGCAGCCGGTGTTGCCGGCAAGGGCAGCGATGGATGTTGCACGGCGAGGGGTGGTGTGGTGGGGGGGTGCCGCCATGTGAGGTTATACAAGCGATCGGCCGGCTATAGAGCCAGCCGAATGCTTGTATGAAACAGCCGGTAACGGCTGTTTACCTTCCAGGCGGGATTCTGCTTGCAGAAAAAAGAACACGTACATGTAAGTCCACCCGCCGGGAAGGATCCACCGTCCACACGTATTTTTACGATGGGTGGACGGCAAGGGGTTAAAGATGGCCACCGCAAATCGAATGGCACAGTCATTTTTAAACCTGGAAGGTGCCCGGATCCTATATAATATATTGCGGAACTGGCAATATTATAAATGAAAATCATCCCGTGGTGGTCCAGTGGAAGATCTGTATGATCTGCATTTCTTGCTGATGCAGACGATACTAATCGCTCCCTGCTGTCATCCGCACTCTGCGTTACACTGCTGTCATCC
>NW_017316797.1:0-611 GCF_000935625.1 Nanorana parkeri
TCTGATCAATGTTTATAAACAATGTTACTTTGTATCTCTCATTTGTGCATCGAGTGGAAACACTGTGTCCTGTTTTGAGTGCAGTAGTTTCTACACTCTTGCTCTTAGAGACGCACCGATACCAATACTAGGTGACGAGGAGGCATGGAGTCGGCTTCTCGACCAATCAGGAAGCGGGGCAATGAGTCATTACACGCCGCCTGGCTTCCTTAATGGGACTTCCGGTGAGTACTGAAATCGGTGCGCACACTTGATACCGAAAAACTGTTATCTTTGCATCCCTAGTTGCTGTATTTCCCGGCTGTCATGAACTCAGCAGTAAGTGTGAGGCGGGAGGGGGATCATCGCTCAGGATTTGGTGATTGGCAGAAGAAATCATTTCCCCGAAAATCTCAGTTTTCCGTATTTACTGAAATTCAATTTTCTCCTCACCGGACTCTGACTGGGAGGCGAGTTCCTTCTTGGCGGAGCCGCTCGCCTGCGACGGCTTCTTCCGAATAATGGACATCAGGGACCTGAAATAGAGGGGGGTCAGTGTGAGGGAACCCCCATAACCCCCGATATATACACAGTATATATATATATACTCACACACCATCACCCCGAGATCA
>NW_017316798.1:0-611 GCF_000935625.1 Nanorana parkeri
AGTGTTCCATCTCTAGTCCTGCCGGCGAGGCACCATTGCTGGCATTCCACTCGCCCACCCGCAATTTTCACTCGCCAATTGCGAGGGGGCGAGTGGAAATTTTGAGGCCTGACATAGGGCCATGAGACAGGGCGGAGGCGGAGCAAAATGAGGTGGCTGCTGTGCGGGCCACATTACAAGGTCCGGCGGGCTGGATTCGGCCAACGGGCCTTGTGTTTGCCACCCCTGATGTAGAGCAACAATTTTTTTTTTCGGATCCGCAGAGAGTTCTTTGCCATCAGGTGCCATGTTGAACTTCCATAAACAGAAACAGGAACCATACCGCACTCCTTTCCGGGATTCCGACTTGATGAAGATGGGCGCTTGAAATGACTGCGGATGGCATCGCAACACATGACCAATAGAAAAATGTCACCAGCACACCATAAGTTGAAAAAGCTAAATATTTTATTGCCAATAGCTGTATCTCATTGGCAAGCGCTTTCGGGGGCCTCGCAGGGTCCCCTTCATCAGGACTGATGAAGCGCTTTCGGGGTCTCGCAGGGTCCCCTTCATCAGGCCTGATGAAGGAGACCCTGCGAGGCCCCGAAAGCGCTTGCCAATGAGATACA
>NW_017316799.1:0-611 GCF_000935625.1 Nanorana parkeri
CCCACACTTACAGTTCAACAGTGTTCCAAGCCCCCAGCAATCAAGGGATTTTAGATCCAAAAGTTCCCTTACATTAGCATTAAAGTGAATGCTACCCCTAAAATTATTATTTTATAAAAGCATGTGTTTTACATTAAGGTGTGTGTAATAGTAGGCTGTTCAAGTGTATTTCTTCTTTTCCTTAGAAGTATCTAGCGATACTGACAGTCCCTCTTCTTTGGTTTTGCATTTTGAACACAAGATGCACAGAAGCAGATCTGTGCCGGTGTAGCCAGTACTTCCCATTTTGTGCATAACACCAGTATACCAATCATGCCCTCATGCCCCCTGCTCAGCAGCGCACACAGAAGTGTGTTTTCCTGTTCCCTTTTGTTTGGGATGGCATTAAATGCCTACCCACTTTCGTAACTGCCCCCCACCCCCATCTATTAGGAACAGGACTGAAAGAATCATCCTTAAAATATCCTTAAGTCCGGTCCCCTTTTAATGTTCAGTGCAGTCCAACACTAGTTGCTGCTTTTGGGATCCTGAACATCCAATCCTTTTTCCTCTAATTCTCAATATAGCATAATTCCTCCCTTCAGCTCGCCTCTGGATTTTCCCACATTATA
>NW_017316800.1:0-611 GCF_000935625.1 Nanorana parkeri
ATTTTAATCATTACCAGCCCTAGTACGAAGCAAACATTGTTTTCTGTTTTTGGGTGTTTAACACTTGATCTGTCCAGGATGGTAGTTGAGGAGAATGAACAAAGAGGTAAGGAAAGAGTACCTTGATGGAAGTAGAAAAGAGTGGCCATGGATGGGAGCAAAGTATAATAATCAGACAGGAGAGCATGTAGAGATGGAAGTAGAAGAAAATGATCATAGAGGTAGGACAGCAGGCATGGAAGGGAGAAAAGAAGCAAAGAGGATAGTGGCTGTGGATGGAAGTGGAAGAGAATGTACACATGTGGAAAGATCTTGGGCACAGGTGGACGAAGGGGAGACTGATCCGAGAACAGAATGGGCATCAATGGAAGTAGAGGTAAATGGCTAGAGAGGAGAATGGGCATGGAGAGATCTCAAGGAGAATGCTCCCTGAGGGATAAACCAGAATCTATACAAGAACACTCCAGTACAGAATACAGGACTACAACATTTTGCTTGTTCTTGGCACAGGGGAGATCAGGACCTATGGGAATAAAAGCAATAGTGTATGGAGGTATATGAAAATAAATTATAGTATTACGAACCTGGTCTGGGAGACTGGATGGTTGAGG
>NW_017316801.1:0-610 GCF_000935625.1 Nanorana parkeri
ATAATTACAGAGATATTTCACATAAAAACAAAGAATATTAGGATATTAGGTGGTTTTACATAAGGAGGCCTTATGTTTTCTCCGCCCAACTGTTTTCTATTGGCCGGGCGGTTCTGCTGCCGTCACAAAAAAACAACACACACCATAGGAATGCATAGCTAGATTCCTATTGGCTATTTCATCGGGTCACCCAGAGGGGGACCTAATGGAGAACTGCAGGTCCCCCACTGCTGATTGACAGCAGCAGCGGGCAGGTGCAATAGCTAGTTTGCTATTGGCTATTGCAAATTGAAATATCCAATAGGAATCTAGCTTGAATTCCTATGGTGATTTTATGTTTGTTTGTTTTTTTTATTCTGAAGGCAGCCAAAGGCTCCGGAAAGCAGGGAAAGGTTTACTCTGCTCGACCGAGCAGAGTGAACCTTTCTGGGAGAAAGTGTTTCTCTCCCGGGCGGCCGGGAGCCGTATTAGACTCCCAGAGCGTCCGGGAGAGTAATGACAGATGGCGTCCCTGGTTACCAGGAACGCCATCTGTCATTACACACTGAGAACACGGAACGGGAACAGCCCGGATCTGTACGGGCCGACACTTAGCTCTGTGAATGAGGCC
>NW_017316802.1:0-610 GCF_000935625.1 Nanorana parkeri
TGGTAGTTCTCATGAAAATGCCAAGTATCGGCACTGGTCTGAAAAGTATTGGTGCATCCCTAGAAAAAATGAATAAAGGAAATCTTCCATGAGAAAAATATGCAGACAGCTATAGCTAATCTCCTTCTGAAAATGAATGTTGCCTGGTTGTCATGCTGCTCCTCCAGCTTTAAATGAAACCTGTCATAAGAAAAAAACATGAGGACTGCCATGGCTGAGCTCTTCTTTTGATAATGCTAGTTACCTGGCTGTCAAGTTGATTCTCTGGCTTTATTTTATTCATTGCTGACCTGCAGTCAGCATGCAGACAGGGCCAGGTTTGATACAAGGCCACCGAAGCCCGACCTCGGGGCAGCAGGGAGCAGAGTGGCGGCAGGGGTGTGGAATCCCCTGATGCCCAGTACATAAAGCTCCATGCATCGAGCGGATAGTTGTTTTCTACATTTAGCTCTGCTTGGTGCAAGCAGTGCTAAATGTAGAGCGGGGAAGCCGCTCGTTCGTCTACAAGTGATCTCTGCAAAGTCGCCAAGATCGCTTGTAATAAGAACTGCAGGTCCGTCCTCTTTCCGCACTAGACCTAAAATATGCATTATTTTATGTAATATGAGCA
>NW_017316803.1:0-610 GCF_000935625.1 Nanorana parkeri
CCGGGTTCAGCACCCTGGAGACACTGCACGCCCCTCCCCCCCTCCCGCACCAACCAGGCCAACATTCTACCGTTACGTTCGCCTTCCGCAAATATTCTCTGTGACTGGTACAACAAGCACCTGCGGGCAGCATCCGTATGCGTCAAGTTAAGGTCTCTGTGTACACTCTGCAATTCCGTATATAGCGCGGGTTCCTTGGTGTCCGCGTACCTACGCTCCAGTTCTCCCGCCCCTCAGCTTCAGTTATTTGTCCCTGCAACTCTGCCCTAGTCTTCCTGATCACATACTGGTACTGTCCCCGAATAAAGGCCTTAGAGGAATCCCATTCCATCGCCGGGGATGCCGTCCCCCAATTAAGGCCCCAGAAGTCATCAATGGCCGCAGCTATATGAGGTCTCACCCTCTCGTCCGGGATCCAGAAACGGGAAAGGCGCCACAATCTATCAGAGGGAACTGAGGAGACAGCCACAGACAGCCGCAAGGGGGCATGGTCCGATATTCCCCTGGGGAGGATGGAGACATCTCGGAGCCTCGGGAGCACTGAGGGTGTAACATAGCATTGTTCAATGCGCGAGAATGACCTATGTGATGCCGAATGGCAGGTGTAGTC
>NW_017316804.1:0-610 GCF_000935625.1 Nanorana parkeri
TTAATAGTTAAGGTATTTGAATGCATTTCTAAGATTTCACTCCTGAGTTTAGTGCAACCTTAAATTTAAAAAGCTCTACTGAAGTGCATCCCTTTGAAAGGTATATGTTGATGGTGATATCATGCTTCATATAGATTCTCCTTTCAAATCATGCAGTTATGCAAAAATAAAATGATAACATTACTAAAATGTGGGATATGTTTTGGCAAAATGAGTGACAGAATGAAGGTCAAGGACGGGGGTTTCCCTATTTCTAGACAAAAGTAAAGCCCCACCTAATTAAGAATGCAGACACAGACTAGCCACCTTATTGTCTGCTGCACTTATCAAGTATCACACCCGAACACCAGGGTTAGGGTAATAATTACCTATATCAAATTGCTAATGCAAATATGTTCAATCTTTTTGACTCCTAAAGTCATTCAGTGATATAGTCATGCCATAGTGGTGTGGAACACCATCCAAGAACTCTCTTTTTTGTTTTGAGTACAGTAGAAAAGAGTAGAACCTCAGTCAGGTTTTTGCAATTTTATTTTCACTTAAAGCTGACCTTTACCCATATCTTTGACATAACAACAAACACACCATTAGAAATGTTTAGTAATGACAA
>NW_017316805.1:0-610 GCF_000935625.1 Nanorana parkeri
GGGATGAGTGTAATTCACTCACCCCATAATTCTCCTTTAAAACCCATGAAAATAGAAGAATTTGCCCTGTAAAAGAGAAATTAGCACTTACGAAGGTGTTCAGTGACTGTTGCCCTAGACACTATCCCGACACTCAAATTCACTAATGGACTCCTTACTACTGAGGAGATTTGGGAAAATGACATGAAGACAATATGTGACACAATTATGAAAGAATACTACAGATGTAAGAACAATTGATATGGAGAATCAGTAGCACTTACAATATGCATCCACACTACAGTTTGCAACATTGCTCATAGAATGCCTGTATATCTTTAAAGTAGAACTATGGACTCTCATTTAAAAAAATATGTGCTACAGCACTTAAATTAGAACTATGGCCTCTTATTTAAAATATTTAATGCAGCTCTAAATTATAAGAGCATTTGCACTTAGAGTTTCCTCTTGGTCACCTTGAAAATGTGCCTGCTTGCACTATAGTACAATGAAAATTTTTTGTAGGAGCCATGTCTATTAGTATTGTCATTGCTGATGCACAAGCCTGTAAGCTTGTCAATCAGTACTTAGCCACACCTAGTCCTGCCCACTGCTTTCTGGATTGGCAGCA
>NW_017316806.1:0-610 GCF_000935625.1 Nanorana parkeri
TATCAGGAGTGCCCAGGCACAGGAAGTGCACCGATATCAGGGGTGCCCAGGCACAGGAAGTGCACTGCCGTTCTCCAGGTAGAAGGTGAGACAACAGGTAGACTCTTTCAGCTGAGGCACAGTTACTGTTTCCCAATAAAGGAGTAAATCTACACTGTGAGTTCAGGTCCATGGTACGGCATGCTAGAGTGACACACAATAACACGGAGTGGGGGGGTCACTTTGGCATGCCTAGGGTGTTGCTTTACGTCTGATGAATGGGGTCTGAAGCTGTCATGGTGACACCCTATACTATTATATGGAGGGATCCAGTAGACACTCTTTGTGACCTATAGAGAGATAGATGGAGTTCTCATGGGTCACCCCCCCATTCTATACACGCTGATATATGATTGGGGGCGATCTCTCTCCCAGTCTGGAGGGGAGGGGTTAACGGGCGATCATTGCACTCACTTGTATTGCTCTTTCGCCTGCATGACGACAAAGTCCCATTTGTGGTTAATTTTCTTGTTCAAATTAGCGTAATTTTCCTGGAACGGAGAGAGGAAGAGACGTGTAACTAATGAGCCCCGAGAGACCGCCGCAAGGCCGCAGAAAAAAAAAATATGCC
>NW_017316807.1:0-610 GCF_000935625.1 Nanorana parkeri
AGGTAAAAGAGTTTCTGAGAAGAAATACAGATTTTTTTCTCAAATGCCTGGATTGACCAGAGTCATACAGCATCCCATAGTGATTGGTCAAGTCCAATCGTGCTGGTTCCAAAACCAGATGGAAGCATAAGGTTTTGCAATGATTTTAGGAGGTTAAATAATGCGTCCAAATTTGATGCCTACCCGATGCCGCGGGTGGATGAGCTCATTGACAGACTGGGAACTGCCCGATATATAACCACGTTAGATCTGACTAAGGGATACTGGCAAATACCCCTGACTGACAGTGCAAAAGAAAAGACAGCATTATCTACCCCCGAGGGGTCTTTCCAGTATAAGAGGATGCCATTTGGTTTGCATGGTGCCCCTGCCTCATTCCAACGAATGATGGATAGAATACTGAGATCTCATCGACAGTATGCAGCGGCTTATTTGGACGATGTGGTAGTACACAGCCCCGACTGGCAGTCTCATTTGGTAAGGGTGCAAGCGGTAGTCGACTTTCTTAGGAAGGCTGGACTCACAGCCAACCCAAAAAAGTGTGCCATGGGGTTGGAGGAGGCAAAAATCAGATTTCACGAAGGAGTTTGTAGTACAAACGGATGCCTCT
>NW_017316808.1:0-610 GCF_000935625.1 Nanorana parkeri
GTTCTGTCATTAGGGTGAGAGCTTGGCAGAGTCGGCTTTAATATCCCCGCCGGCTCCGACAAACTCTCATTCTAATGACAGCTGGTCCCAGGCAATAGAAAACAGTTGGGCGGAGCTAGCTGTCAGTGCTAGCTCCACCCAATCGTTTTCTATTTTTTACTGTTGACTGTTTTTTTATTCTGCTCGATACCAGCAGAGGTACCAAGCAGAATAGCCGAGCCGAATGCCTAACAGCAGCGAGTGCCTGCCCGAGGTTCGAACAGCAGCGAGTAGCCAAATGGCGAACAGCAGTGAGTAGCCTGCCGGAGGTTCGGCTCAGCCGATCCAGATGTTGGATCGGCTGAGTCAAACTCCTTCTGCACTTTGGGTCGGCCGAACATGCTGAGCATGTTCGGCCGACCTGGAGCCAGCCGCAGCAAGCAGATGTACGCCTGATTTCAGTCGGTGTATGGGTGAACTCAGCCGTACAAGCCCGAAGTGAATCGCCGAACAGTATTCGGCTCACTTCACTTCGGGTTGGTTATTCACTTGGCTGCCTATGGCAGCTTTGTGCATAACCCCCTTAGTAATTCTATCCTTGTGGCAACAGATTTATCTTCCACCATCACTG
>NW_017316809.1:0-331 GCF_000935625.1 Nanorana parkeri
CAATGACACCTGGAAGTGGGGGGATATATTACAATGACACCTGGACGTGGGGAGATATATTACAATGACACCTGGACGTGTGGAGATATATTACAATGACACCTGGAAGTGGGGGGATGTATTACAATGGCACCTGGAAGTAAGGAGATATATTGCAATGGCACCTGGAAGTGGGGGGATGTATTACAATGGCACCTGGAAGTAAGGAGATATATTGCAATGACACCTGGAAGTGGGAGGGGGGGTATATTACAATGACACCTGGAAGTGGGGGGATATATTGTAATGAAACCTGGAAGTGGGGGGATATATTGCAATGACACCTGGAAGT
>NW_017316810.1:0-609 GCF_000935625.1 Nanorana parkeri
ATATGGACTGTACCTTTAGACGTGTCTACTTTAGGGTCCATTGTCAGGTTAAGGTCCCCCCTACAACCAGAATTCCTTCCATAAAGTTCCTCAAAAGGTTGAGTATCTTTACTAGTACCCTCATCTGACCTTTGTTTGGCAGATAAATATTAACAAGTGTGTACTGTTTATTAAATATTTTACATTTAACAAAAAGGAAACGCCCTTCATCGTCCCCCCGATCCTGAATATCTACTACTGTTAATGAGGCATGGAAACCTATAGCCACACCTCGGGATTTACTCTGAGTGTAATTACTCATATGCCATTTAGGATAATATCCCGTAGAGATCTTCGGAGTTGAGGAACTTTTGAAATCCGTTTCTTGAAAAAAGAGGAATCCTACTCGTTGAATATGCATATCATATAGTATCTGTGAGCGTTTTTGTGGGATATTAAGTCCCCTGACATTTAGGGATCCAAATTTAATACTATTCATTGGGTCTACGTTCCCCCATGGTTATCTTTCCTTCTTCCCCTTGGCCTCCCCTCCCTCCTAGCATTTGTCGATTATGTTGTACCCCCTTCCTTCTATCCCAGCCAATCCTCTTCCTTGACATAAAAAACAAA
>NW_017316811.1:0-609 GCF_000935625.1 Nanorana parkeri
ATTCTTTTTCCACACTGTCTGAGGGAGAAGCGTTGCTATCACAGTTGGGTTTGCATATAATGGAGCCGTTACAGCCGGGCAGGAGTCCTCCACAAGCTACTATGAACAGAGGAAGAATAAATGTTCCGCTATCGCCACTCTGGGAACGACCACGCTCAGGCTCTAAAGTCTTCACTCCCCGACCAGATGAGAAGTCACGGGGGGAGAGATTAGCCTTCCCCGATTTGAAAACTACAAGCCCTCTCTGTGGTTGGGGAAAAGCACATACTAGGGAATAGTATACATTATGTTTTCTTTTTGGTATCTTGGGTTTTAGTATGGTCGGTCCAGATGCGGCCTAGGACAATTGACCATCAGACTCCGGGCTGTTGAGGAGCTATGTATTCACAGTTGGGATTGTGTTAGATATCACTTTAACACGATTGTATATTTGGAGGGGTTCCCCCTTGTCGGGGGGACCTAGTTAAGTAAATATGATTGGCACTGCATATAGATTCGAATTATGTTATATAAGTGACCTGGGGAATTGATTAGTATTCACATAGATAAAGGAAAATGTAAGGGTAGGGGAGGGGGAGGTAATAATTATTAAACACATTGAGAATGAAG
>NW_017316812.1:0-609 GCF_000935625.1 Nanorana parkeri
GCCGAGCGGCTCAGTCGAGCCGAACGCATATGCATCGGCTAAGCTGAAACTATTGGGCGGAGCTAGCTGTCACTGCTAGCTCCACACAATCGTTTTCTATTTACTTTTTTAAACTTTTTAAACTCAGCGGCATTCGGCTATTCACTCACTGCTGTTCGGCATCTATACAGTGTTCGGCTCACTTCACCTGGGGTTGGTTTTTCACTCGGCTGCCCTCGACAGCTTAGTGAATAGACCCCAAAGTGTTCATGAATTCATTAACCTCCCTGGCGGCATTCCCGAGTGTGGCTCTGGGTTCATTTTCAGTACCAAGAGCAGTAACCCCGAGACACACTCGGGATTGCTCAAAAGTGTCCCTTTCCTTGAACCTGCGAGCCCGCGGTGTCCTCTGCTCTGTGTGCCCAGCCAATGCCGGCATTCGGCTTTCAGTTTCGTTTTCGGGCATCACAGCGGGAAGCAGAGCCGGCGGGAAATTCAAAAGTGCAAACATGCAATATACACAGAATACACACAATACAATGTAGTCTGCTATAATTACATAAATCAAACTATTTCACTTCAATCTTGTCCGTAGAGCTTTGTCCAGTGCCCTGCCTGCACTTTTACTGT
>NW_017316813.1:0-609 GCF_000935625.1 Nanorana parkeri
CTCCGCCCCCTCCTGTGATAAAGACCGGTCACTGCTGCTCTTACCTTGCGCAGGTGACTGGTCTTGCCTCCACCCCTCTTAGGTTTTCTGCTGGTAGCCTGTAGTGGTTGGAGTTGCTGGGTTCCTCCCACAGCTCTGCTTTCTGTACAGCCTATGTGAACAGTGATGTCCCTGCTACTTTTATCTGGCAATATCTGGGGTTTGAAAGGTGGTTGTTGCAAGTGTGTATGTGTGTGAGGAAAAAGAATTGTGTATTTTCTAGGGCTGGTACTGATTAAAATGTTCCTGTTCGATTAATCGAAATTTTTTTTAATCAATTTCGATTATAACGCACATACAGATCCAACTACATTGGCCTATACACATACAGCACAGCAATGAAGTAATAAAATGAACTAGTATCGCACTAATCCAGCACGTTATTAATCTCACGTGACCCACTCAATATGGCTGCCACTTTAGTGGGGCAACTCAGAATAATAACGTGCTGGATTAGTGTGATCCTAGTTCATTTTATTACTTAATTAATTGCTGTGCTGTATGTGTATAGGTCAATGCCATAGGGCTACAACAACTAATCGACATAATCGATTATTGATAAAGTTGTCA
>NW_017316814.1:0-609 GCF_000935625.1 Nanorana parkeri
TAGCTATCATATCTCTGGCTGCTATAGCCAGAGAAGAAGCCTGTGGAGCAGATCTCTGCTTCATCAGCTTCTTGGGGGGTCACAAGGTGACATTAGGGGTCTTAGTGAACCTTGTCTCCATAAAGAAGACCTGTCAGTGTATATTGGCTATCACATAGGGGGCTTGTTATTCCCCTATGTGATAGCAATAAAGTAAAGTTTAAAAAATAAAAGTTTAAAAACAATTAGTTTAATATTAAAAAATTAAACCCCGCCCTCAAAAACTAAGTCCCCCAGCACATATAAACATAAATATGCGTCTGGTGCGCCAATGTGTGAAAACAACGATTACGCCACACATGTTACATATTGCCGCGAACGTGGGAGTGTGAGCAATAATTTTAGGGCCATCAATCACTGTTAACACTAAATTGATGAGCAGTAAAAGCTTTTAAAGCGTTTCCTATGGCCAATTCTATGAATTGTAGTTTTTTGCAATTTTGCGGGCTCGTGCAATTTTAAAGCTTGACATGTAGAAGGTTCAGGGATAAATATTACACCAGTGGAACATACTATATACTAGCACTTTGGGAGTTGGAATCACAAGACTAACAGAACTGGGTAGCAGGG
>NW_017316815.1:0-609 GCF_000935625.1 Nanorana parkeri
AAAAAAAAAAAAAAAAAAAAAAAAAAAAAAAAAGAAGATGTATAGATACACACACGCTTTAAAATGTCTGAGTGATACACTCTTACATGTTTAAAGGGTAAGTTCACTTTCCCAAGTGTATTTTGGAAAATGAAATTACCCGCTCAAATCTGGCCCACTCTGCCCCTCCCTGCACGCTATACTTTTTCGGCAAACACTCCTACCCCTCCAACCGATGAGTGCTTGCAATGTGTGAGCCAATTTCAAAATTCATTAGTGCAGGGCTGCACTATGACCAGTACAGGTTCTGGATAGTACACTTGTAATGGCAGAGGGGGAAGAAGAAGCGTTCGTCGAAGGCAAGTGCAGCAGGGGAAGGGCTCCAGATTTCAGCAGGTAGTTCCATTTTCCCAAATTCACTTGGGGAAGTGAACTTACCCTTTAATTTTGGAGTAATACCTAGCTATCTTGTATCTAAACCCCAAAAAATTAATTTCATTGGCAGGGAAGCGGGGTCCATGCCGTTTGGCCAGCTCGATACAGATTGACTGGGAAGACGCATTCCAGCCAATCACCATGGACAAGACCAAACAGCATGGAGTCGGCTTCCCAGCCAATCAGGAAGCCAGG
>NW_017316816.1:0-609 GCF_000935625.1 Nanorana parkeri
GATACATGTGGAGGTAGCTGTGTGGGGATGAATTGTTTGAGTGGATAACCAAGCCTCCATCATCATCCTTCTCCCAAAGTACACCACCATCAGCAGCTGCAAATGCACCCTGTTCTACATCCTCTTCCACAGCTAATCTTGTTGTTGCCCCGCAAACTGACAGAAGGATTCAGCTGAATTATTTCAGCACAGCTTCACTAACTTGCTGCAGGAGGATGCACACCAATTCATTTTATGTGATGTTGAGGAGGAGAGCAACAGGAGCATAAAGGAGGAGACAACAGGCAGGGAGAACCAATTGCTGTTGGAACTTACTGCCAAATTGGCTTCAGCAAAGAGGAGGGTGGGGATAATAAGGTCTCAGATGTTGTCCATGGGCAGCTTGCAAATGAGTGGGGGAGGAGCCACCCTAGTCCATCGGATAGCACTTCTCCTCAGGGACAGGCCACTGTTACCCACAGAGCTCAGCAATGTGGGCATTTTTTTCAAATATGTTCTGCAGATGGCACCGTAGTGCTCTGCAACCTCTGCCTGCAGTGTATCAAGCATGGTAAATCTACCAGTCATTTGGGCTCCATATGCTGAGGAATAAACCTCACACATTCCCAT
>NW_017316817.1:0-609 GCF_000935625.1 Nanorana parkeri
AGACTGCAGACATGCTAGAGGAAATTATGTTTGGAGACTGTAGATATACAAGAAGAAATAATGGTCAGAGACAGCAAACATATTTGAGGAAATGATAGTCGAAGACGGAAGACTGCAGACATGCTATAGGAAATGATGGTCAGAGAGTGTAGACATACTAGAGGAAATTATTGGCAAACACTGTAGACATACTACAGGGAATGATGGTTGGAGACTGAGGAGATACTAGAGGAAATAATGGTCAGAGACGGTAAACATACTAGAGGCAATGTTGGTCAGAGTCTAGAGATACTAGAGGAAATGACGGTTAGACATTGCAGACATACTAGAGGAAATGATGGTCAGAGACTGGAAACATTCTAGATTAAATTATGGTCTGGGACTGCAGACATACTAGATGAAATGACGGTCAGAGACTGTAGGCATACTAGAGGAAATTATGGTCAGAGACTGTAGGCATACTAGAGGAAATGATGGTCATGGACTGCAGACATACTAGAGGAAATGATGGTCAGATACTGCAGACATACTAGATGAAATGAGGGTCGGAAACTGTAGACATACTTGTGGAAATGATGGTCAGAGACTGCAGACATACTAGAGGAAATG
>NW_017316818.1:0-271 GCF_000935625.1 Nanorana parkeri
TGAAAGGTGTGCGGAGAGCACCCTCACCAATTACAACAGGATCTAGAAGAACTTGCTGTGAGCTTGGTTGATGTGGATCTGTGAGATCTGGTCTCCTGCAGTTGAGCAATGCGGAGTTCTGCCTTATACTGAGCGTTTTGCACTAAGAGATCCCTATGTTGGTTTAGTGCATCAGTCCTGGTCAGTTCTGCTGAAGAGTCCTCTATATTACAGTCCTGCAAGAAAGCGGTGTATTTTGCAGACAGTCGCTGGTAACGTTCATACGCAGCAG
>NW_017316818.1:339-609 GCF_000935625.1 Nanorana parkeri
TCTCTTTAAGAAGACGAACAGCAGCTTAGACAGGTGGGGTAACACAGTTCAATGTAGAGAAACAGTTTTCAACATTCACATGAAGTGCAGTAAGCTTATGCGACCATGTGCTTTCACAAGATGGCGGCTGACACTGAGCTTGATTGCAGATTAGGCACACACATATGCACAGCAGGCTGTAAGAATTATCTGCATTTTTGGACTATTCTGACTCCGATTGTTGTGATAACGATTTATCCCTTGTGAGACCTCTATGCCTGGCCTGTATAA
>NW_017316819.1:0-608 GCF_000935625.1 Nanorana parkeri
GCGAGCAGCCGGCTATTACAGAGCTGCATCTGACGCGGGCGTGCTGACCGGGTGCAGATGGCAGAGAGGTAGCGGGGGGACGGTCAGTGACGGGCCCCCTGATGGCCGCGGGCCCTCGGTCCGTGCACGACTGCCCGAATGTTCAGTCCACCCCTGCTCCCGCATTTGTTCCGCGTCTCATAAGCCCTGGTCTCAAGTTTACCCTTGTACGTACGTGTTGATAAATCAAGGAGGCTGAGTAGGTGTATACGAGCCTGAGAGGTGCGCAGCATGAGCTCTGGTGAGGGGGTCTCTAGGTCCGTGAGGTGTTGGATGGCCTCCCTAATCTTCCTAGACCGTTCCTTCTTCAGTCTGGAACCCTGCTGAATCAGCGTGCAAACATCTAGATCAGGGGTAGGCAACCTCAGCACTCCAGCTGTTGTGGAACTACAAGTCCCATGAGGCATTGCAAGGCTCTGACAGCCCCAGGCATGACTGCCAGAGGCAGATGCATGTTGGGATTTGTAGTTTCGGCACAGCTGGAGTGCCGAGGTTGCCTACCCCTGATCTAGATATTGGGCAATACCCTCCTGTAGAGCAGTGACACAACTCAGGTCAGACAGCAAGGA
>NW_017316820.1:0-608 GCF_000935625.1 Nanorana parkeri
GCAACCAGTGATGTCACTGGTTGCCAGGAGCTGGGCGGGACCCCAGCAAGAGTTTCCCAGGTAGCTAATAGCTGGGTGGAGAGATGTAGATCCCTTACATTGTACACCCGCTGCCTCAGGTGGCAAAAAGACTGGGGACACACCTGCTCACAGTAGTGAACTCAGACAAACAGTATTGGGAAATAAGATGGTTTTGGGTCATTCCACTCATTATGGCCCGCCCAGCTCTTAGCAACCTGGGATGCTCTTACTGCAGGGAGGGCAGGCACACTACAAACATTGTGCAATTTTTTGAAGCTATGTTACCATTCTATAATGCATACTGAAATAAACAATCATTTAATTTGTAAAAGACTAGTCACTTTATATTACACAGTTGACAGCTGAACACAGCAATGTTGACTTTAATAAATAATCAATAATTTGCTGTGGAGTAAACTTGTTAATAAGTTTATTGACACGTTTTCCTGTCATGTAGATTCCATTGTCTCTAGACTGTTCAACACTTTTGTGTCTTTTCATATATCATTTCCAATGAGTGAAGGTCATTTCTAAGCATTGAATATACTCTTACAGCTATGTATTACTCATGTATCACTTGGATATAA
>NW_017316821.1:0-608 GCF_000935625.1 Nanorana parkeri
AAAAGAGAGAGAGAAGAGTATGAGTGGTGGCAGAGGAGAAGTGAGTACTTAGAGAGTGTGAGAGAGTGGGATGAAGGTGTGGATAATGAGATTATGGAAGCGAAGGAGAAGGTGAGAATGTTTCTGGTGGAAAAAGGCAAGGCGATTGTGGCTCAAGCCAAGAGGCTTGTGAGAAAAAGATGAACGGTGTACCAGTTTTTTCTTTAAGAAGGTATATGAGAGTAAGAATGTGTTAAGTAAAGTGCTTGATGAAAATGGTTGTGAAGTGGATGGAGGTGAAAGGGTGAGGAAGGAGGTATGCAACTTTTATGCAAATTTATTCGCAAGAAGAGAGATGTGGAAATAGGAAGAGATGTGCTGGAAAACATAGAAGTTGTGTTGAATGGGGAGGTGTTGGGAATAGATTTTCATAAAAGTGAGGTGGAAATGGCTTTGATGGGTATGAAAAATGGGAAAACAACGGGAATCAATGGTTTGCCTGTGGAATTTTATAGAGCGATGTGGGATGTGATTGGTGATAGTGTGCTCGCTGTATGTTTGGAAGTGTTGATGAAAGAGGAGATGCCAGAGGGAATGGCTGAAGGAGTGATTGTTTTATTGTACAAGAA
>NW_017316822.1:0-608 GCF_000935625.1 Nanorana parkeri
TATTGGTGCATTCCTAGTTTTGACTAAAACTATTTTTTTTGGTATTGGGACAAGTAGATTGTCATGCGGGACAAGTAGATGCGGCCCCTGCTTTAACCCTTGGACAAGTAGTTTTTTTAAATGTCCACTCCCCTGCACAGATGCTTGATTGGACTAAGATCTGGAGAATTTGGAGGCCACGACAACACCTTGAACTTGTTGTTGTGTTCCTCAAACCATTCTTAACCCATTATTTTCAGTGTGGCTGTGCGCATTATCCTGCTGAAAGAGGCCACTGTCATCAGGTAATATGATTTCCATGAAGGAGTGTGCTTGGTCGCAGCAATGTTTAGGTTGGCGGTACATGTCAAAGTAACAGCCACATAAATGGCAAGACCCATCGTTTCCCAGCAGAACTTTGGCCAAAGCATCACACTGCCTCTTATAGCTTGCCTTCTTCCCATAGTGTATCCTTGTGCCATCTTTTTCCTAGGTAAGCTATGCACATGCACCCGGTCATCCACATGATGTAAAAGAAAATGATTTATCAGTGCAGGCTTCTATTGCTCCATGACCCAGTTTTTATGCTCACTAGGGATGAGCCGAACACCCCCCTGTTCGGTTCGTAT
>NW_017316823.1:0-608 GCF_000935625.1 Nanorana parkeri
TTCGCCTATTCTTTTGCCTTTTGCTCCAGGACTTTCTGGTCTCTGGTTGAATTTGTTCAAAGGTCTGTAGAAGAGTTAAAAAAAAAAATCAGGAAACATATGTCACAATTTGTAAATGTTGAAGCTTGCTGCATCCCCCTTATCCTTCTGTCCCACGGCACAGACCCATGAGGACCATATGATGAATTGAAGCGGCATGAAAGCAACCATTTATGTTTCTTAGACCCAAAGTAAATTCCCCAGCTGTTGAAGGGAAAGTGAACCCCTCCATTGTTAACCACCCATCCTCCACTGGACTTCTCTGGCAGGTCTGTGTGTGACCAAAGGTGGGCACAGTGGAGAAGCATAGGTTACCATATATTGTAAACAATAGATATGCAATTAAAGATGTCAAAATATCACCAACCTTACGAGATAAAATTGTTTTAACTTTTTTTTTCTTCTTTTTAACCAAAAAAGTAGAGATTACTTTTTTTGGGGGGTAAACAGAGTTATTCTGACATCTACTGGGAAGATGAAACAGTACAGTTAATTAATTACACATACAAACTATATTGCTTCATAGAGAAAAAAAGGATGAGAGGGAGAGGGAGAGAGAGGGAGAGGGA
>NW_017316824.1:0-608 GCF_000935625.1 Nanorana parkeri
ATTCGGGGACACACTGTATATTATGGGATGGGATTCGGGGAGTTCGGCGGATACAGAATTGTCGGATTTCCGTCTTTTAATTAGATTTTTTCTCTTTTTGTTGAATTTGATAAATTGCTTTTTTTGGGAGAATTATCAGAAAGGAAACGCGTCAGTCGTCAGTTCCAGTGAGTTGGACTTGTTTCTGGATGAATGATACAAAACTCCTCTATGTACAGAGACCCTCCAGAGGAACCTCTTCAGTGGACCCGGGGGGGGATAACTGGTGCCGTTGTCCATAGCAACCAATTAGATTGCCTGGAAGGAGGAAACCGGAAGAATCTGAGGAGTTTCTGCAGAGAAAAGAATTCTTCCCCCGCGAGTCTATTGTGCCCGGCCAGGGATGAGGTCATCCTCACCCATCAATGAGTCCTTCCCGACAAGAGGTGACAAGTGGCCCTGAGCAAAGTCGTTAAGGGGTCCATGGCTCTCCTGCAGAGCTTACGCTCTAATATGGAAGACATTGCACATCTTGATTGAATATCGCCCTAGGAGCCCCGGAGGGATGGATGGATGGAGGGAGGAATCGATGGAGGGAGGGATGGATGGAGCCCCAGATGGAGGGAGGG
>NW_017316825.1:0-608 GCF_000935625.1 Nanorana parkeri
AAGATACATTTTTATTAATAGTTAAGGTACTTAAATGCATTAAAAAAATTTAACTCCGGAGTTTAGTGTTACTTTAACAAAGGCAGACATGTTTAAAGTCCAGCTTTTGTGACAACCAGGGTCCCTCCGCAGATATGGTGCAAACATTATTGTAGACATGAAGGCAAATGAAGTGTGTTTTTCACAAGATTACCAGGGAGAAAAAAGGGTGGAAACCCTGAATGCAGCCACCACACCGAAGGACTGGCAAGCTGCAATATAATGTATTGTTTTTGGGTTTAGATAAGCAAATAAAGAGAGGACCATGGGTTCCCTAGACATGTGTGATTCGTTTCATTATGATTCGGAATTCACATGAATTTACTTTATTCAGAGATTTGGATATATCCGAATCTCCTAATAACAATAGTAACGAATTTCAACGAATCTGAAAAAAATGACTGTACACCGAAAATTCAGGGCCATTCGTTTCATTTGGATGTTGAGATTCCTTTTTTGAATGTCTTTGGAAAAAATCATACCATCTGAATGTTTGTATCATGCAAATCCGAGTCCTGAACCGAATTGAACTTGTCTACTACCTATTAATAGCCAGTCTTCCGAAATAA
>NW_017316826.1:0-608 GCF_000935625.1 Nanorana parkeri
AAGGACCAGCAGCTGATCGTTTTAGCCCCTGGACTTAGTACTGGACCCCCACTGTCACTAACAGCCAGTGTTTCCAGCACCAGAAGGCACAGGGACCTGACAGAACATCTAAGCCTGGGTACCTTCTTAAAACTGCACTGAAACCAACAGTTAATGTCCCTGTGTCATTTTAAAACAGTATTTGGAACCGTTAAGCTCTTTGCATATATAAAGTGGCACAGGATCCCTGGAATAAGTTGGCTTCTATAGTAAGCCACCATTAAAGCTGTGGTTTCATGTGAAGAGATAATTCCCTACACCTAGATAATTCCTTCATGTCCATTAATCTTGCTGAGACCAATGATATTGGGGTAATCTTTTTGTTCAATTTCTCCCTAGCTTACAATGACTGACAGCATAATAAACATAATCAAAATATATTTTACATTTAGAAAGCTTTAAAGAAAGAAGGTTAAAGAGAGCTTAATGAATTAATATTTCCCAACATTCCACATTATAAAACCTTTGACACTTGGATGCTAAGTGAGAGATAAACTCTCTAACGGAGACCCAGAGAGCAGTAACAACCAGGCAGGGGTTCTAATCATTTCCAACGCCATCAAATACAA
>NW_017316827.1:0-608 GCF_000935625.1 Nanorana parkeri
TTTTCTTTTTCAGGACAGACGGAGGATTTCCTCATACTGGGACCGACTCACCTCCCACCGACATCTCTACCGCCTCTGGCAACTCTGGATTCTCAATGTCCATATGCAATCGGGTGTCTTTCCTGATCCTGCGGAATCTTTTCTCATTTTCAAATTTTTCCTTGAAAGCTTCGCTATTTTTCTTCAAGGAGTTCACCAGCTCGTTCTGTCTTTTCAAGGCCTGCTCCAGGTCATTAATTCCAGGCTGTAGAGCTTGCTTCTTATTGTTCCAGACCTTGTCATACTGCAATTTCTTCCTTCTGTACTCCAATCTCATGTTTCCAAGTTTTTCTTCCTCCTTGGCAATTCTCAGGAGCATATCGTTCACCCTTCGCCGAAAGGCTGAGAGAGGCTCCTCTCTCCTGGGACCAGGTCCATCCATGGCTTCCGCTTGTGGCCTAGGCTTAGGCCTCTCCAGGGGACCCCCGCCAGGGTCTTCCCCAGGATCCAGCATCACTGCTGGGGGTAGAAGAGCAAATCTAGCCCCCGGACTCTTGAAGTATGAGAGCTAGGGAAACAGCAACCTCACTGCTACTCAGCTACAGAATGATGGTCTCCCACCATCCCTG
>NW_017316828.1:0-608 GCF_000935625.1 Nanorana parkeri
GAGTAATGTGGTTTATTCTTCAAACTCATTTTAAAGGCCAACTCTTCTTTGGGAATTCCCAATAACTGTTTCAACTATACTTAGGTCTGCCTGTCAGGCTTACTGATTGATTACCAATTGTAAACTCAAAATCAGCAGTACAGTAAAAAACTGAATCTCCAAACTTGGATAGATTAAAATATAGAAAATCAATCATCATTAAGGTTCACACATACATATTTCAATATCTCTGGATTTAACAATGACCAAGGACAAATGTGGGCCCTGAGGTTACACAGGTTAAGAACCACTGTGTTATAGTATCAGTGAGTCCGCTGAAGTAACCACATATTATATACACAAGTAAGCTTGTTTGTTTTGTGGGACGGCCTCACAGGAGAACAGGCCATACCTTTCAAAGGTTGTGTAACTAACGTGCATTTTATTTTCCACAGAGTTGCCTGGTATATTAGATAGAAAACTACAACAGGGCGGCTGAGCCCGGTTCTCAGTGTGTAATGACAGTTCAGCATCTCCTGGTTACCTATTAACTAGGGGCAGCTGGACTGTCATTACACACTGAGAACTTGGCGGAGCCGCCATGATATCACAGCGGCTCCGCCGGGTTC
>NW_017316829.1:0-608 GCF_000935625.1 Nanorana parkeri
CTTCCCCACCCCATGTGCACATACATAAATACAGACATACATACATATGAAATAAAGAGCCCCTTCACCTGCTGACATTTTTTGCAGGGAGGAGGCAAGGAGACACATTCCCCGATGATCCAGTGGTTGATTAGTAAGGGCTGCACCATTGGCTTTTGCAGACTTTACTAGGCCATCCTTTCGGCCAGAGCGCTTGGCACAGCCAAGAACCGCTATGTGGTTTGCATCTGACAGGGATGCTGACCGTGTAGCTGCTCCCGCACGTCAGGTACGCGGTCCGTGACTGCGTGGCTGACTTTTCAGCTGGCTGAGGGCCACGTGGTACTGGTTCATGGGCTTGAATTGGCCCACGGTCTGGTACTTTATTTTAAAGGTTATTTTAAAGGTCTGGAACTTTAAAGGTTATAGGGAGAGCTCGATGGTCTTTTTTCAACAAGACTATGTAACTATGTAAAAGCAAGAGAAAACCAAAATCTGTCTTTACTCCCCCCACCACCTTAAAGTATTCTGATCCATTAGATTTACCCAGGTACGACTCACCGGCTTAGATAACATATGCAGGTCATGGTTCTGATTTCACTTGTTGCATTCTTGCCCAAGGTCAGAGA
>NW_017316830.1:0-608 GCF_000935625.1 Nanorana parkeri
GACTATGCTTTTACGGTCGAAAGCCCAGCTTCTCAGACTGACTGGCAAAGCTGCAAACCACTTACGTAGTAAGAGAACTTGCCACTACTTCCCAGCCCCTACTGACCCTTCACCAAGGATGGCCATACACTAATAGTTGTTTTTTTTCATTCAGAGAGAAAAAACTTTTGATTTCCCCATCTACGTCAACAGCGTGTAAGTGTGAATCCCCGTCGATCTATTGTATTCTGACAGCAGAGGGTGTGCCACTATCAGAATACCCGAACAGCGACTGCAGTCTATTAAGCACCTTTGCAGTTAAGGAACTCTGGGCAAAATGTTTTTTTACCGTTGCAGGGGTAGCCCTACACTGCAAGGGTTAACTGCTCATTTTAGTATAGGGGCTAAATAAAGAAGATATACTCACTGATTATCCCCGCGTCAGTGACTGCTCACCTCTCTCCCCCTCCACTCTGCAGTTGCATTAGATGCGATGATATCAGGTGTCCTTAGGCCACCGGAGCCCAGGGAAGAAGAGGTTGCAGGTACTGGTCTAGCAGCCAAGCTGGACCAAGGATCAAGTGAGTATTTTAGAATGTAAGCCCTCACGGGCAGGGCCCTCCTTACCA
>NW_017316831.1:0-607 GCF_000935625.1 Nanorana parkeri
CACTTATTAAGTTTAATATGCCAACACTGATTTAATTCACTAACTGGTGATCCTGAGCGCTGCACATCCAGTTACATAACATTAGGGGTCTAACAGTCCTATTACTTCATCTGTGCTATCACATAGGAGGCTTGTCACTGGAATGATAACAATAATTCTAGGACCATGGTTGACTGTTAACTCTTATGTGATGGCCCACGCAGGCTTTTAAAGTGTCACCTATGAAAAATTTGGGGCATAAATAATTGTTTGCCATTTCATAAGCTGGCTCAGTTGTGAGGAGCAATATGTTTGGTATATAATTACTTGATGTAACCTTATCTTTTATAATTTATCAAAAACTGGGTATTTTATTGTGTCTGTGTGCATTGAAATAAATTTAAGTGTAGTGGCATTTTTGTGTCCATGCCATATAGATTATATGAAAATGATTCCATGAAACCTTCAGTTATGTGTGTAATATGCTAAACTACTTTATCCCACTGTTTAATTAGTACACGTTAACTTAATAATCTTGCACTTTAAATGTGGCAATCCAATACAAGCATGAAAAATAACTGCATATTGCACTGCACTGGTATATTTTCCTTGTGGTGACCTTTAATAA
>NW_017316832.1:0-607 GCF_000935625.1 Nanorana parkeri
GGGGGCTACTGATGCCAAGGGTGATCTTGATTTGAAGAAGGCACTTCGATGTAAAGAGGGGGAAACCCACTTTTTGTGGTTTTACATGGTTCCCCATTAAAATCTATGGCATTTTAGACTGGGACACCTTGAGGTTTGCATACTTGCATACTAAGCGTGCCATGACTAAAAAAAGGTTGAGAAATGCTGCAATATAATATGATTCCTCATTACCTAAAATCTAAGCACGTGATTAGAATGGTACCATCATCATAATCAAAATCTTGTTATAAATCTCCATTGTGGATGGTTGTTCAGAACAGAAAGATATTATCTATCAAGTCACAGCTGTTGCGTGCCACAGTTACCTAACCTGTCATAGAGATGTGACAGATTTTCTGCAATATTGTCAAAATCCTCACCGCTCCGATTCTCATGCTGTATTTCCCACGCAAGTGCAGGTTGTAAAGTGTGTGCTCACTATGCATAAATGGAAACCAAGGAATGGCCGCACTCCGCGGGATACAAAGGAACGATAAATCCTGTGTTTATCAATGCAAAATCAAGTGTATATCACAGCAAGCTCACCAGACCAAAGAGCAAACTCCTCTCACATGTTTCACCAAAG
>NW_017316833.1:0-234 GCF_000935625.1 Nanorana parkeri
TTGGGGCAAGTTTAAATAAAGCTTTGACCATGAGGGCTAATGATATACCACTGAATATTGCACTAGGAACATGTACATATTTTTCTCACCTATTTCTCCAATGAATTAATGTAAGTGGGTCATAGCGGGAAATGAGTGATATTGCTGCAATTGGTGATAGCAAGGGCTTGTAATTATTAATTATAAATCAAGTCAGGCTGTAAAAACACTAAAAACAACATTGCCATGTGGCTA
>NW_017316833.1:322-607 GCF_000935625.1 Nanorana parkeri
CAACAGTACGTTTAATAAAACATCTAAAATAATAATAACAACAATGATCATGAGTTGAGGATGAAGTGATCAGCTGTGGCTATTGCGATTTCAACCTACTGTGGCTGCTGGGCTGCAGGGCTGCAGGACTAACATTCCTGGGAAGGGATTTTTTTGGGACTTTATAAAACAAGTCAGTGAGACATCTTTATGTTTTGCTATCTGTGCCGAAGATTTGGCATTTTGCTTTGAGTTTGCTGAAGATAAGCATATAAAATCACAGCTGGCTCCGCCCAGCTGTCAGCA
>NW_017316834.1:0-607 GCF_000935625.1 Nanorana parkeri
ACACGGTTTTCCCTCCCAGCGCAACTTTTTGCTATTTTGATCAAGAGCACAAAGATCAGCTTATCAGAGTTCTCAACTGTAAACCTTCCAGTGCCAGAATCCTATCACTTTCCAATATTTTTTTTTATTACTGGATAAAAATGTGTATATAATGTAAGAAATTCATGCAATGTAAAGACTCTGCCACCCAGCAGGGCATTATTAAGGAAGAATAAATTCATGATCAGTTAATATCTGGCTGACGCATGTAGATCAGGCCAATTTGTAAAAGCTTCTAAATGCTACAGGTAGGATATGTCACTGCTGGAATCCTAAATACAAATTTACTGTGTGATTCATACCATATATTTGGAATTTAAAAAGATCAGCAATACCTACTGTAGTTTTAAAGTTTTAAAGTCCATTTTCAACTTTGTAAGTCAATAGCATTATTTGTGGTAATGTAGAGGTACAGTTATGCTGTATGTACAGTATATGCATTTTCATGACTCACATTGCTGGCTTTTAATGAAACATTTTTTTATAAACTATTTATTAGGCCTGAATCCCCCAAATTCTAAATGTTATCCACAGGAAATTCAGTCTGACACCGGGGTCAGATTGTAAA
>NW_017316835.1:0-607 GCF_000935625.1 Nanorana parkeri
ACGCTCGAACATGCAATGTTCGAGTCGAACCTATGTTCGACCCAAACGTTCAGCCCATCCTTAATCAAGAGCTGATGGAAGAAGCATTCTTCATGTTTGAGCACTGGACAGGCAGAGAAAAAAAGAAGTTGCTCATTGCTGAACACAGCAACTTGGATTTCCAAACCAAGCATACAGTAAAGGCATAAAATATGTCTCCAACTTCTCACCCACCCCAGAGTCTATAACCAGTAGGAGGGTTCCTAGAACATGGCCTCTAACTCCCAGAGGACCTTTGTACAAATAGTATGTCCACCCCTGGATGGTGGTCAGTTTGAATGTACAGTGTTCTAAAAAATCTGGTTCAAAAGTAAAATACTACATTCCACATCCATCATGTACTTTACAAACCACTGTCAGAAGTAAACCACAAATACCTGTGCACACCAGGCCTTAGGCACACGTCTATGGCAAGAGGTCATTCCATGCCCCCTTTCTGCCCTGTTCTATAGCAGGGAGAGGAGAAGGTAAAATGCAATATGGAGAGCCACTGACTTGCAATCCATATTGCAGTGTCACATGTGATCTGATACATAGGGGTCTATTCACTAAGCTGCCGAGGGCAGCC
>NW_017316836.1:0-606 GCF_000935625.1 Nanorana parkeri
TATATATCTATTTTTTGTAAGATTCCCTATCTAGTCTGTGCAGATAAGTCCCAAAGACTAATTTTCTGAAATCTTTGGTCATATGATTACAAAAAAATTAACACATATGTAATGAAGTGGTTTGTCCCACGTGCACAATTTGTTTGGCTATAATGTTAGCTGGGGAAGAAGGGACATTTCACACTTAGCCTCAAGCAGCAAAAAGGCTAGTTAAGGCTTCAGTTATTAAGATACGCACTTCCATAGACATAGACACTTCCTTACACAATTTTGCAACTATATACTTTTATGTCCCCTTTATGGCAATTTGCATTGTTTACTATAATGTTAAATTCTGAAGTGTCATAATTTGTTTTTTACAGTGAAGTGTATGTAAACCTTAACAATGAAATTCACTTATTTGGTCCCTTTTGGTCACCTAAATACAACCCCAATTCCGAAAAAGTTGGGACACTGTGCAAAATCTACCTAAAAACAGAATTAAATGATTTGCAAATCTCACAAACCCAAATTGTATTCACAATAGAAAATAGAAAACATATACAATGTTTAAACAGAAAATGTCCCATTTTAAGAAACAAATAAGGTAATTTGGAAATTGATGGC
>NW_017316837.1:0-606 GCF_000935625.1 Nanorana parkeri
TGCATTCATAAAAAAAAAATAGAACCCCATAGTTCTCCTTTAACACTGCCCTGATCCCAAACAACTCAACATGACTTTGTTAGATTTGTCTTTTAATGCTGACAATTGTACATAACATACACATGTTCGTATGAACCCCGAGCTAACAAAAAACCTATTATAATTAGATCATGATGGCTTTGCAGAGTAGGTTTACTTATTAGTGCAACTGTTTCAGATAGCTGTTGTCTCACTCAGACACATGGAAAGCCATGTCCTCTTCTGTTTTCCAGGAAGGAATCCCAACTGATCTCTTGCAGCAGCTGAAGGAAATTTAGAGTACGAAAGCAAAAGTACAACCGATCAAAAGGAATCGACGACATCTTCAGAGCGTTCTCACTGATAATTTCCAAACTGAAGTCCAACATCCCATGGGCCACATAAACATGAAAGTAATCACATAACAATAGGATATTTAAGGCATATGGCCTTGCAAACTTTTTTTTTTCTTTCATTCTGAATAGAGGGTGGAAGGGTCAAACCCTTGTTGGGTCTTACAGATATCCAGGGCTTACTGTCCTGATGATAATGGTTTCACTAGGCAGGAAGTAAGGGCAAATCTCCTAC
>NW_017316838.1:0-606 GCF_000935625.1 Nanorana parkeri
GTTTTGTTTCTTATATTTTTGTATATGAATTACTGTATGGATATCTCTATAAAGAATAAACTGTATCATAGAGTAATGATTGAGTTTTAGGGAAGTGGTTCCTTCTCATATCTGTCTCAGCCATTCAGAGGCGTTTGCAGTGATAAAAGCATCAGATGATCACGTCTGCAGTACAGATGTTCCTTAGAAAAGGCAGTTGCTGTCAACCATGCAGTTAAACGGTAGGAAATTATGAGAGGAATGGGTGTAAAAGATGAAAGCTTGCAATTCTATAATGTAAAGGAGGGTATGTCTAGAAGTGCTTGCTTTTCTGCCCCTACCTGTGGGATGGATGATAATAATGTAATTATAGAGGGATACTAATCTGGTGTTACTTGCATGGTTTATAAAAAAAATGAGCAAAAACAAACATTTCTAGCTGTCATATGATAGGTTTAAATGGTGAAAAGATTGGTGATCCCAGCAGCATTCTAAGGGGACAGCAGGTAAAATCAAGTAAATGTGCTTTGTTATTGCGGAACTAAATTCATGCCCGGCATACTTGTAGATTATAGCACACTTGCCGCTTAGGCACGGTTCACACCTGGGCGTTTTGTAGCGCGTTCC
>NW_017316839.1:0-606 GCF_000935625.1 Nanorana parkeri
TTAATATAGATATATAGGTAGATATGGTCTGTTAGACCGCCCGGACATAACGGGCACTATACTTAGGAATAGAGGGAGAGCACTATAAACATGAAAAATTCACCACATCTGAATACAAAATGAAACACAGATTTTGATATAAATTAAGCACTATGATCATTTTCTAGCACTGTGAAGTTGTACTGGATTCCCTGTGCGTCTCTGGTTCCGCCGTGTGATACTCTGTTTCAGAGTAGACGAAATTAACCCCATCACCCTGGAGGGGGATGAAAGTCCTCTCCAGGATCTTGCAATCCCGGGTTGAAATAGTCGAATAGAAAGGTAATACAATTCAATTATATATATATATGTATGGTAAATCACTATTTTCTAATACATCTAGACCAATGAATTTGTTTTCTGTAAAATATCATTACCAAATACAAACAATGATGAATTTTCTTTGTATATATATTGAACAAGTTAATTAATAATTAATTTAAACGATCTAATTGATGTACTAAAAATGAATTAATCTTGATGGATAAACAATTAATGTGAATAAGATTCTCCATGCATAAATATAAATGTCAAGCTATCAATAACAAATGAAAAAGATAAAAATTG
>NW_017316840.1:0-606 GCF_000935625.1 Nanorana parkeri
ATAAACTCATAACGTAAAACATCAACAAGTATGACTTCACCCTTTCTTCCTAATGTGAGCAAATCGGCATATGCGAACAAATATCCCGCTCTGCCAGTACGTCTATCCAAAGGGGAGCCTCAACAGGAGGTCCTGAGAGCGGAAGGATCCCCACTGGGTAGCTCTAGCGGCCTTTCCATCCCTGCAACTAAAGCACATAAAACAGCAGAGACATGGTCTTACATGGCAATCAAGAGTTGCGCTGCAAGGATTGTGCAATCAGTGGTTACGTGTATCAGCGTGTGCGCTGTTTGTGAGGCGTATTGCCAATGCACTTCTGTTGCTTTTTGGCTTTTCTGGGATAGCGTGGTAGTGACGATTTGAAGGGAGACCCAGGGTTAATATCCAGTCACTCCAGAAAGGTTTCAGCTTCCCTTGGGTCTTGAAATGTGCATTTGCGGCCCAGAGGAGTTTCAAAGTATAGTGTTGCCGGGTATGCCAGAGTAAAGCGGATACACTTTTGATAAAGGGCCGTGCATACCTTGCTAAACGCTTTGCGTTTCTTCGTCACTTCGGCTGAGTAGTTAGCAAATAGAAGCAGGCTGTGACCCTCTATTTCCAGTGACC
>NW_017316841.1:0-606 GCF_000935625.1 Nanorana parkeri
CTATGTTGTTCTAGATTGTTCACTTCTCCTGCCTTCTCCCACTGTAGAGATTTCCATTCACATCCTGTCCTGGAGATGCAACTGGAAATGAGAGAAGAACTTTCCAAAGGTAATGGAATTCCCTTCTTACCGAGGCAGCCTTGAGCTCTATAGAAGTCTTTGTATGAAAAGGCAATAACATGACTACAAATTACACAATTTGACAACACTGCTTACAAAACAATCATTAATATTTATATAACATAATAAAGTCACACCTTCACAGTAAAAACACCGCTCATTGGCAAGGTGATAATGTATTTCATGCTAAATAAAAAACATGTTTTCAACTTCTGTGCTTTTTGTTTTAACCAAAGTTATGCAAACAATGTAAAAAAATATGCTATTTAGGTCATAGTTCATCACATGCCCAAACACGCATGATTGGCTAATGATGTCAACAAATCAAATATATAGAACATAAAATATACAATTTTATAATAGCCAAATCAACGCACTAGAATAAAAGCATTGCTCATTAGCCAGCTCCGCCCCCTGCTGTGACGCTCGAAAACAAAACTAAGACTCAGATGCCGGCATCGGCCAGCCGCGTACAGCAGAGGACAC
>NW_017316842.1:0-606 GCF_000935625.1 Nanorana parkeri
CCTCTCAGAAGAACACCGTGACCAGAGAGAAGGAGGGAGGGTGTGACTGGAGACAACGCCGCTCAGCGCTCGCTGCCCGGCGCTCACTACCCGGCCATCACCGTTCACCACCCGCCGCCAGGTGAGCAAGTCAAGGATAGCGCAGCCGCAATAGAGGTACAATACGTATCTCTCGTTATGCGGACTCCTAATGTGTGTAGACGTTCGCCGGCAAGAAGCCCAGCGCATTGCGCTTGATACTCACAAACCGCCAAACGCCCCCCACACACCGCGAATTTATTTGGTGATAGATGTCCCATGCACATTCCCCTCGGGGTGAAGTTCTTGGGATGGGATCCTTGGGGTGTTCAGAATGATGGACGTTCAGTCACTTTGCGGTGATGGTGAATAGCACATGTTCATGAAGATCATATGAAGGAGGGTGAAAGGAGCACGGGATACCTGCAGGTTCCCTTACACATAGTCCCTGATCTCCTGCATGTCTTCCAAACGTTCTGAATCCCTTTCCCGCACGGCTTTACCGGCTGGACACTAAAACTTACGGGCGGCTCCTTGACAACTGAGGTTCAAGAAAGTCCTGGAGCAAAAGGCAAAAGAATAGGCGAA
>NW_017316843.1:0-606 GCF_000935625.1 Nanorana parkeri
ACATGTGACTAGGACATGTGACCATGCACATCATTTCAGGTAAAAGAAATGCCTTGCAGTTTACAGATGAGATTTCCCAGGAGATGTAACCTTCCCAGGATGAATGTAGGATGATTTCATATCCGCATGCAGAGCAGCATGCTGATGTGATTTTTAGCAAAAGGGGGTAAAGGTCCACTTTAAAGAGTATGTAAACCTTCAATCTATTTGTCAGTATATCTGCATTATGTATATAACATTTTGGCCAGAGATTCTGCCAATAATAGTACTTTCTGTTATGTGAATAAGCTCTGACAACTCTGATGCTAATTACAAAGCAGCAGTTTAGCGTTGCCAGCCTGCAGCAGGAAGTCATGTTACTGGCAGGATCTAGGTATAAAACTTTGCAGCAGATTCACAAAAAAAATAATTTGCTTTAGAACACTGTATACAGCGAGACATGACGCCATACATACTGAAAAATAAGTTGAGGCTTTACATACAGTTTTGTGAACCTGTTTCATATCTTGTGTGGGTAAAGTACAAATTCATTTTACAAATTGGTGAAA
The DNA here is from genome assembly GCF_000935625.1 of Nanorana parkeri. Taxonomy (NCBI): domain Eukaryota; kingdom Metazoa; phylum Chordata; class Amphibia; order Anura; family Dicroglossidae; genus Nanorana; species Nanorana parkeri. The sequence continues at coordinate 549 of NW_017316843.1, forward strand.
CACACAAAGACAAGAGGTCCTTAACCACTTGAAGACCAGGTGTTTACACCCCCTTCCT
>NW_017316844.1:0-606 GCF_000935625.1 Nanorana parkeri
ATCTGCACTGGTATCTGAAAAGTATCTGTGCATCCCTACTGTATATAGATCTATATACATATATAGATCTATATATACACTCGTACAGATATTTTTTTGTGGGTACTCGCCGATACCGAATACCGATTTTGGAAGTTCCATTAAGGAAGCCAGTCGGCATGTAATGACTCGCCACCCGACTTCCAGGTGACACCGACTTCCAGCCGTCACCAGGTGACGAGGAGGCATGGAGCCGGTTTTCTGGACAATCAGGAAGCCGGGGGTGGGGAAGCCTTGGGTAATGACTCGCCACCTGGCTTCCTGATTGGCCAGCTTCTAGACCAATCAGGAAGCCAGGCGGCGAGTTATTTCACGCTGCCCAGCTTCCTGATTGGCTAGAAAGCCGGCTCCATGCTCCCTCATCACCAAGTCAATCAGGAAGCCGGGCAGCATGTAGTGATTCGCTGCCCAGCTTCCTGATACCGGAAGTTCGGGTATCAGGCTAGGCATCGGAGCATTTGGGGAGAGTACAAGTACTCTCCCAAATACTCGGTATCGGCAGTGGCGTCACAAGGAGGGTGCCGGGGGTGCAGCCCGCATCCGGGTGACACCATTGGAGGGGTGACA
>NW_017316845.1:0-606 GCF_000935625.1 Nanorana parkeri
GTAAGCTCCTCTGTACATAGACTGATGTGACTGTGGGGGGGTGGAGACATTAGAGTGTAAGCTCCTGTGGTGCACACGGATGTGGGTGGTCTCGGCACTGTGTTGTGGAGTGTACAGGAATGCAGACAATAGAGAATGGCCGGAGGTGGGGGTCCGGTGGCTGTGCGGGTCTCCCCGGATTCTCACCGGCTGTGCGGCGGTCCTGGAACGTGTGTCCCCACCCCGGGTTTGGCACTGCTTGTTGTTACCTGTAGCTGCGTATGGCGGCTCTCCACTCCCTCCGGCCTGTGTAATGTAGCACGATGATTTCCTATTTTCTGCAGCACTGAACACGACACGAGGAGAAGATCTCGCTGGCGGCACTGCAGACAAACAACCTGATTACCAAATATACCGCATCCTCCGAGCGCCGACTACAACCCCCATCTGACACCATCACATCCAACTAGATGGAGACCCGACACCAAAATCTCACATCGTCTGTAACATCCTCATCTCATTCCTAGAGTCACCTTTATAGATCCGCAGATTTCAGTATCATAATCCCTGATGATCCCACCATGGGGGCACTTCCTGTTATAGAGTGACAACGTTCTGTCCTTGTTC
>NW_017316846.1:0-606 GCF_000935625.1 Nanorana parkeri
CTGTTTTTAACCTTAGTGTGAGACAAGTTTTTCTACATGCTGGTTTGTGAGTGTGCCAGGAAAACGTTTTGCTGTTTTACTGTTTAAAGCCTATTTTGTGTGCACCTTACTATAGAGCTGGTGGCGAATTGATGAGTGCGTTTGTCATGTGTTTTGCCTTACAGTAGCAGAGGTCGCACGCCTTCCATACACCTTGCGATTATCGTCCGATTGCGGGATTTCCCACGATTATCGTACAATAATCGCAAGGTGTATGGGCACCTTTAGAGTTCCCTTCACTGGAACTAAGGGGCCAAGCCCAACCCATGAAAAACAGCCCCACACCATAATCCCCGCTCCACCAAACTGTACACTTGGCACAATGCAGTCAAGCAAGTACCGTTCTCCTGGCAACCGCCAAACCCAGACACATCCATCGGATTGCCAGACAGAGAAGCGCGATTCGTCACTCCAGAGAACAGGACACTACCGCGACTGCGATCACTCGCTTCTGTTCTCCCTCTTTCTCGGCTGCTGCAGCTACAGAGCGGACGAGAAGAAGAGAGAACTGAAGCGAACGATCGCAGCGGCGGTAGTGTCCCATCCAGAGCCGGCACTAGCTCTCTG
>NW_017316847.1:0-606 GCF_000935625.1 Nanorana parkeri
ATCAAACAAATATACATTGTCCAGCAAAATATTTCTTTAAAATGTTGACCAAGAACTTAGTCATCTTGTTCCCTACAGTGGCTCCAACTCTCTTGGCTCCACTTCCCCGAAATTCCTGTCCAGTCAAAGAGCAGTCTCCAGCAACTGTCCATCTACTAGCTGAGAAAAGGGAGCAGGGAGTAGGGAGCCATCAGGAGCAAAGAGAAGGGGAGTGTCTTGCCTTGCTGTCTTACTTGCTCACACAAGGGTGGCTCCATACCTCCATGAGATTCCACTTGCCTGCACACAATTTTTACTTGCCAATTGGCAAGTAAAAATTGTGTGCAGGCAAGTGGAATCTCATGGAGGTATGGAGCCACCCTTGTGTGAGCAAGTAAGACAGCAAGGCAAGACACTCCCCTTCTCTTTGCTCCTGATGGCTCCCTACTCCCTGCTCCCTTTTCTCAGCTAGTAGATGGACAGTTGCTGGAGACTGCTCTTTGACTGGACAGGAATTTCGGGGAAGTGGAGCCAAGAGAGTTGGAGCCACTGTAGGGAACAAGATGACTAAGTTCTTGGTCAACATTTTAAAGAAATATTTTGCTGGACAATGTATATTTGTTTGAT
>NW_017316848.1:0-424 GCF_000935625.1 Nanorana parkeri
GGAACGCAGCGAGACCCTTTGGAAGCAAGGGGTGCTCAAATCGAACTCCCCCGTTCCCCAGCATATCACCACTACCAGGCCCGGGCTTGCACACATGATCACCCCACTTGCGGTAGATCTCCCGATCCTCAGGTCCCTCGGCTGCAAGGGGCATCACCTCGGCACCAGAAGCAAAGAGCTGGGCAGCAGGCACCGGATCAGCGGAGGCGAAGAGCTGGGCAGCAGGCCCCGGATCAGCGGAGGCGAAGAGCCGGGCAGCAGGCCCCGGATCATCAGGGACCAGGAGCCCGGCATCAGGCACAGGATCATCAGGGACCAGGAGCCCGGCATCAGGCACAGGATCATCAGGGACCAGGAGCCCGGCATCAGGCACAGGATCATCAGGGACCAGGAGCCCGGCATCAGGCACAGGATCATCAGGGAC
>NW_017316849.1:0-605 GCF_000935625.1 Nanorana parkeri
AGGTGTGGGGGGGGAGAAGAGGGTTCATTGGGCAACCCTATGCCTAGAGCTAACCCAATCCAGTCGCTCCCTCCAGGCCTAGCCCATTGCACCTTCTCCCCCTATTCTAAACCCATCCTCCCCCCTCAATGCTCTGCCTAATGCACGCCCCCCATCCCCCTTTCCCTCTGGGCCCCTCAGACTTACAAGCTCATGCTGCAATAAGGGGGCCCCAGACAGGTAAGTCATCAGCGGTCCCCATGCTGATGGTTGGCTGCTCCTAGTAGTAAACGTCTATTCAAGCCAAAGCAATGCTGGGAGGAGAAAATGGGCCCCCGGCCCCTCCAGCCCCCGGGCCCTCCAGCCAGCTGCTTTACAATCATTAATTGGCGGCCATGTTGAAGAGTTTCTAAATTTGGCCGGAGCTTTGTCCACAAAAGATGTGGAGAAGAAAGGAAGGCGAGGTTCTCATATGAGATGTACAGGAGGGAGCCGGGGGCCACATCTCCTGCAGCTTAAAGGGCCCCCACTCATTATCACTCTGAGCCGATCCAACAAACATCCCCTTCGTGTCCAAACTTCTAATGTAATCCAACAAAATACAGCAAACAAACCCCCCCCCCCCC
>NW_017316850.1:0-605 GCF_000935625.1 Nanorana parkeri
GAAGAGGGGGTCCCCGGGAAGAGGAAGGGGTCCCCAGCGGCAGTCTTACACTTACGGTTGCACCTCTTCTGTATGAAGCGCAGTTTGCACGCCGTGCGGTACGTTGAGAGACGAATCACATCGAAGTTCTGCGCTCCTGAGATAAACAGACAGATATTAATGAAGACAATGCCCCTCCCCCCCTCCGCTTCCCCCTCCCCCCTATGCCTCCGGGTTGCTCACAGTAACCAGGTGTGTGATGGTGGACGGGTGGTTGCTATGGGCAACGAGAACCCTTCTATAGGACTATATGTGGCCGATAATGAAGAGTGCGCTGGGCGGGACCTTCTCTGTAACAACCAATCAGCATTCAGCCGCCAAATCTGCCATGAAGATGAAAGAAGGATTCTGATTGGTTGCTGCGTGAGCTTTGTGGCTGAGGCGCCACTATAGGGCACTCCAGGGACCGATATCACCCCCGTCATCCTCATCCGGTACTCACTCATCTCCATGAAGAGCTGCCGCTTCTCCGCCATGGTCCTCCTCCTCTTCCCGCTCTCTTCAATCATCCTGCACAGAGATGATGAGAGTGATTGGTCGGGGTCAGACACGAGGACGTATCGGGG
>NW_017316851.1:0-605 GCF_000935625.1 Nanorana parkeri
ATACCAAACCCTACCTATTAAAATACCCATGTCTTTTTTTAAAACATTACGATCACTGCTCGTGCGTTACATTTGGGGAAAGAAAGCTTCGAGAATACGTTTGGATGTGTTAACTAGACCCAAAATAAGGGGGGAGAAAGGGGCTGCTTTTTGCAAATATGAAGGTTTATTATACAGCGGCAGTCCTCAGCAGAGTGTCAGATTGGTTTTTCCATTCGAGTACAAAGCTTTGAGTCGTTAAAGAACAGGATCTGACGACAGTACCGTTAGTAGCGCTCCCATGGATACAAGCAAAGAATAGACCTACCCTTAAAATGATGTCGCCGTTAACCCAGGTATTTTTGGAGATATGGGAGCGGTCAGTACAGAAACTGCAGATTTCATCATATGTGGGTCTCATGACTCCTATCCTGGGAAATAAGGCCTTTCCACCATGTATGGAGGTAACTCATTTCTTGTGCTGGACACGAGGAAAATGTTCTCCAATTGTGCAGGGCCTGACAAAATGGGGTCTGAAATCCTTGGAAGAATTAGTAGCTGTGACGGGACAGAGGGGCACTCATGGGTTACGTTATTTTCAGCTTAAATATTTTTATCTTAATCTG
>NW_017316852.1:0-605 GCF_000935625.1 Nanorana parkeri
GCCCCGAACTATGAGGTGAGTGATAAGCTCCTCCCCCCCCCCACTGTGTTCTCCATTAAGAAAGGTGCCGGCAGACACTGGTCCGTTGTGGATAGTTATAGTGCCTTCAAGGACCTAGCAAGTCCTACCGTGCGGTTACTTGGTTATTGTTGTTATTTATAAAGTTTTGTAATAAAAGGCTGCTGTGGCCATTTATACTCCACCCCTGGTGTCGCGTGTTGATTGGAAGGAAGGGGAATCGAAGGTAAGGGGGGTGGTCGGCAGTTAAAAGGGGGACCTCTGAGCGACCTTTAGTCATGTGATAAGTCTGTCTCTCTTGCAATATGTTGGGGTCACCTGTCTGGATTTGACCTTTGGAGGGGGCAGATGTCAGTATCCCAGCAAAACGTTTTCCCGGCACACTCGCCGGCCGACATGTAAAAAAACTTGTCTCGCCGCTAAGGTTAAAGGAGAACTATGAGGGGGGGGAGGGGCTTGTCACTCACCTCATAGTTCGGGGCAGTTTTTTTTTGCCGCGATTATTCTTAGCAGATGTTCGGCCTCTCCGGCGCGTTACAGAAGAATTCAGCCATTGGCACAGCCGGTATGTCAGCAATGTGAACCCG
>NW_017316853.1:0-605 GCF_000935625.1 Nanorana parkeri
AACATTTTTTAATGAGGGAATACGAAAGCTTGTTGACAGATAGACAAAGTGTATTGAAAGGCAAAAAGATTATTTATTATGTAAACAATTATGTATTTGTCTATTCTAAAAGATGATTAATTCTACAGCCAAGAGTGCGGATAATTTTTGACTCACCCTCATACAATCTCCTTTAGGCCCCTTTCAGACAGGTGGTCCGATCAGGTCCGCCTGTCAGTTTTTCATTGGGTGTTCAATGTAAGTCTATGGGTAGCCAGTTCTAAACGAACGTGTGTCCATTTACATCTGGTGCATGGATCCCCTCCTGATTGGTTAGTGTGAAAGGGGCCTTACATCTACCAACAACTATGTAGTATAAAGCTGGCCATACACCTATCAATTTTCATTCGGAAATCATGCACAAATGGTCTTTGGATCAGTTGACGGGGCACCAATGATTTTAATTACTGTACTTCTGGGCAAATTTCCTCAATCGGTCAGGTTGGGAAACTTTTTTCGAATTGTACGAAAATTGACGGACAAAATTTGGTGACTTAGTATTGCTAACCAACGATTATCCAAATCAACATTGGTCTGTGCTTGATGAGCTATTTGAGCTAGAATCG
>NW_017316854.1:0-605 GCF_000935625.1 Nanorana parkeri
TCGATTTTGAAAATAATCGTTAGCTGCAGCTCTAATGGTGTATTTACATACATGCATTGTGATTAAGTTACAGGCAATAATCCAAACTGATTTTGCTCTACCCCCACATACTACAGTGTTGATTACAACCCCTACCTTCGTGCCCTAAGATGAATTCCAATGCTGGAACGCATGCTGAAACTACAGAATTATGGCAGCCACTCATCTAATATTTGTGAGGTCAGCAATGATAGTCTTCATATTTCTCTTAGTAAAGGTGAAGTCTCCCCCATAGGGTAAAGGGTATACAGCATAAACATTTAGAAACAAAATATTGGCAGCATACAGATACCAATTACCTAGGTGTCCACAAATCTGTAGATTAACATTCTCAGGTATGGGTCCCCATGCCAATGGAACAATAATCTACAATAGACATTTCACAGCTAGCTGCACACACAGCAGCCAGATCTAAACAGACAGGCATTCCTTTCTATCCATTTAACCCTGGCTTCATCCAGGTCCAGAAAAACAAACAGATCTAATTCTGTTTGCCTGAAGAAGGAACTGCTGTTGTTCCAAAACGTCGCTATATGATAGCAATCGAGTCAATAAACCGTTTTTGA
>NW_017316855.1:0-605 GCF_000935625.1 Nanorana parkeri
TCACATCAGAAGCCTGCCAGCACCATGGAAAGGCATAACACTGGCGTGACACCTGATTGAGAAAGGCTGGGCCAGAGTGACTAGTTCTGCTACAATCATTGATATATTTTATTTTCCTATTAACTATGTAAGCAGTAAAAAAAAAAATGTACTTCTATATAAGTCAGTCTGTCGGTTTGAGCATCGAAGAATATAGAAAATGTTTGCTCAGGAAGGGGTTTAAAACATTTCACATGCTTTGCACAAATCAGGGACTTTCTATAAAGAGTTGAACATTAAAAAGTCTATACAGCAACGGAAGAAGTAAAGTTTTTATTGCACCAAATGATCAATGGCATAGCGAGTGGAGCTTTAAGATAAACCATAGGTATAAAGAAGGCCATAGTAATAGGTAGAGTTGGGACATGTCAGTATCTTTGGGAGACTGCTGTCTAATGTCTATGGGCAGATTGTGTAAACTGACAGACTTGCTATACAGGCCAAGTTCAAGTTTATACTCATATCTGTGTATGTGCTCTTTATTTTGCTATTTAGATCTAATTGCTTTTCATGCAACAGTTGATCTGTGCACAAAACATTCCCAGTTAAAAAAAACTGACCCCGAA
>NW_017316856.1:0-604 GCF_000935625.1 Nanorana parkeri
CACAGAGGGTCACATGACAGATGACTCTGGGGGGAGAGGGGGATTTCTCCGGTGATGGGCTTTATATGTGGCCTGTAGCTAGTTGGCAGGAAGATATTCTATGCACCCCACATGTGTAAGCTTATTGATTAAATAAGACATTAGCTTGCTGTGACACTACATTTTTCTGGCCTCCAATGTGCTACAAAGAAAACAAAACCTGAACTGGAAATATTCTGTGCCTCAAGATTTCCCGGTTGCTACAGGCCTATGACATCAAACTTGGCCTGTGATGTCATAAGATCCCATCACGTTAGCAGGCTGAATCTTACCACAAAGCCCTTCACATTGGATTGTTTGCAGCCCAACAGTGTCATACCTACCAACTCTCCACTTGGCAGGCTGGCGGGTGCGCTTTCTGTCACAACGTCCATTTTGTTGGTGTTCTGGGAATAAACACGCCATAGAAAATGCATTAAAAAATGTTACTTGACTACACATATATCTGCAGACATACATCCCCAGCTGACTAAAGGAAATTCACTTTCACATCTAACCTGACCGTAATAGATCCCACTGCAAGGTCAATGTACGTACAGAAGCTGTCACTGGTGTGGACGAGCAC
>NW_017316857.1:0-604 GCF_000935625.1 Nanorana parkeri
ATGGGCACCTTAAGGTTGATTTATACATCATTACTGACACTGGAGATTTTAACTTTTCAAGAGAAGTTTTATTTATCAAGAAAGTTTCCAGGTGTGAACATTACCTAAGTGCAAACAGCTGAACTTGAAACTGACATGTAAAAATTGTAAGAGAAGTGAAAATAAATAAACAGTTCTATTTTAGTACACTTAGGAATTAAATAATTACAGTCTTGCTGAAGTGGAAAAATAAGGGTAACAGAAAGGCTCCTTGCTTGTTCTAGGCAATTGCTGCTCTTGGTTCCCTCCAATGCTGCATTTGAGTTAAGATTGGCTGATCCCTCTCTTCAGCAGAGGTCATTTGACTATAGACCTAGGCCTAGACATCACCTCATAATATCTATCTACTAGTTGTGTGCTTACACTGTATTCTGTATATGGGAAAGCAACCTTTCACCATATTCATATTTGCTTTTTAGCATCAGATGTTTGAACCCCTGATAGGCTTATTAGGCCCTTTTAGAAAGAAGAAGCCATACCATTGTATATAAAAAGAGCTGAATGTGAACATTTGACGCATTGGAGTTGATTTACTAAAGGCAAAGAGGCTGTTCACTTTGCAAGG
>NW_017316858.1:0-604 GCF_000935625.1 Nanorana parkeri
CCTGGTCCTGGAAGACAAGAAGCGCTTGGAACACTGCCTTCCGCTCCAGAAGATTCAACGATCTTGCCCCTGGGCATAGCGTCCTTCCATGTGGGCTCCCCAGCCCAATCCGCTGGCGTCCGTAGTAATGGTCACCCATGGAACATCCCCTATTGGGAACCCTTGGAGCAAGTTCTCCTCCTGGGACCACCACCTCAGCGAACTGCGCACCTCGCGAGTTATCATGATCAATTGTTTCTTGCTTCGGTATCGGTTCTACTTGAGAAAGGAATCCTGCGCCACCCTCAGGTTCCACTGAGCCCATCGAGTAAGGCCGATGGTCGAAGACATGGAGCCCAATAGGCTCATGAATGAATCGGCTGCGACCTGCACACAGGCCTGCACAGATCTTACTTTGAGCTGGATCCTGCGGATTCGCTCGTTGGACAAATGCACTGTGCCCCGGGCCGTGCTGAACTCTGCTCCCAAGTAGACCATAATCTGAGATGGCGTTAGGTTGCTGATGCGGGGCAATGGGAACATGAAAGTAGGCATCCTTGAGATCTATGGACACCATCCACATGCGTGGCCGAACCACCTTGATGATTGTCTGGAGAGACTCCAT
>NW_017316859.1:0-603 GCF_000935625.1 Nanorana parkeri
CTGGTCCCAGAAGGCCTGATAATGAATACAGGTACTCTGGGACACAGCGGGGCACGAGTGCCGGTTAAAGACTTGGGTGTGTGGATCAAGTCTGTTAGCTGCTTCACTGTTTCTCTCTCTCCCCCTCTCGAAGTAGGCAGACCAGGTTGGCAACGTGCAGGCAGGAAGGTAGTGCAGCAAGAGACAAACTCGTAGTCGGGTAACAGGCCGGGTTCGGTAACGTGCGGGCAATGCAGGAACAGGCAGGAAGCAGGAGAATCGTCAGACAAGCCAGGGTCAGGATACCGGATGATGAGCAGAGTCAGAAGCAAGAAAACAACACGACAGGATACAAGGCACACAGCTGAAGAGTACTGGGCACTGGAGACATGGAGGTGCTGAGCTTAAATAGCCCGTTTGGCGCCACAATACATCGTAGATGCGCGCACAAGCACGCGTTGTGAAGCGCGCACATGCTTACTGATGTCTACGCGATAGTGCACGGGCAGACTGTGGGTCACGCCGTGCGCATGCGCAGACGCAGACGCCAAAGCATATGGCGAGGTTTTATGGGATGGATGGATGGCGGGGGTGGGGGTAGTGGAACATTGTTAGGGGTAAAGA
>NW_017316860.1:0-603 GCF_000935625.1 Nanorana parkeri
ACACACTCTCTCTCTCTCTCTACTAATTGAAAGCATTTTTATTTCTGTCTGTTGCTGTTTAAGAGTTCCCCCCACTTCCTGTCTAGTAAACCATTGTCACCAAGACAGGAAGTGAGATGAAATCTCTTTAACGGAGCCCCTGGCTGCAGTAAAAACCAGGCAGGGGTTCTTCCTCACTCCATCCAAAACTAAAAATAAAGTTTTGGCTGGATTTCTGCCCCTTGGAGCTCACTGGATGGTTTTGTGTTCCTGGATATCCTCCGTAACTTCCAGAGCCTGCGGTGTGAAAGGATGTCAGGTGTGTCTGAGGTGCTGCCAACCATTCCTTGGTGTATGGATCAGGCATGTTAATGTTTGCTGGACCAGCTGCACCTCTTCACCCTGTGCGCATGCTTTATGTATTGTGTGGCAGCAACCTGATTGGTTGTTGGGATATTTGAGTGTCTGAGAGAAGGACGGTCTGTACTGCCCTGCAGACACCAATCAGAGTGTGCGGACAATGTATTCAGCACATTGTCACCACCGCGCCAGCCAATTCCTGGGATTAGTCACCAAGTTAGTCACTGGTTTATTCAGGCCCAATTCAAACTTCAGTGAAAGTTT
>NW_017316861.1:0-603 GCF_000935625.1 Nanorana parkeri
TTGGGGTACAGTAGTGGGATGTGGTGGGTATATTGGGGTACGCTAGTGTGGTGTGTAGTGTGTAGTGTGAGCTCTGCGGTCCAGACACGTGACAACCCATGAGCCCTCTATTGGGGTACAATAGAGGGATATGAGGGATATTGGGGTACAATAGAGGGATGTGGTGGGTATATTGGGGTACAGTAGTGGGATGTGGGTATATTGGGGTACAGTAGAGGGGTGTGGTGGGTATATTGGGGTACAGTAGTGGGATGTGGGTATATTGGGGTACAATAGAGGGATGTGAGGGATATTGGAGTACAGTAGAGGGATGTGAGGGATATTGGGGTACAATAGAGGGATGTGGTGGGTATATTGGGGTACAGTAGTGGGATGTGGGTATATTGGGGTACAATAGAGGGATGTGGTGGGTATATTGGGGTACAGTAGTGGGATGTGGGGTATATTGGGGTACAGTAGAGGGGTGTGGTGGGGATATTGGGGGACAGTAGAGGGATGTGAGGGATATTGGGGTACAGTAGTGGGATGGGGGGTATATTGGGGTACAGTAGAGGTGTGTGGTGTGGATATTGGGGTACAGTAGAGGGATGTGAGGGATATTGG
>NW_017316862.1:0-326 GCF_000935625.1 Nanorana parkeri
ATGGGGCTTCCCCTTCCGCCTCCTCTTTTCATACAGGGGCTGCCAACACCAAGCCTCAACTTTAGCGGAGACCATGGGACTGCTTGGGGACCTGGGCCTTCTGATAGCTGACTCCCATGCACGCCGGCCCCCTCCACCTGACCAGCGAAGCCCTCATGGTGCAGCTCCACCCGAGACCCCTAGAGCGTCCCTACCCCCACGCTCACCACAACACCAACGGAAGCGCCACACCTCAGGAGTCTCGGACTCGGACTCTGATGGCTGACCGTGCTAACAGGATGGCTTTCCTCTGCTCTCTTTGCCCATACTCGGGATCCTAGAAGACC
>NW_017316862.1:1903-2506 GCF_000935625.1 Nanorana parkeri
CTAGGCGTTTGCGTAAAATAGACCTGCACCAAAAACCCCTCTGCCTACGCCTCTCAGATAATTCCCTGTCCAGTAACCCCCACAAAATTGTCCACGAATTCTCCAAACACCTTACTACACTCTATAACTCCACCACTACGTTTGACCCCGCGGCAGCTTCAGCACTGTTCTCGGAGGTGTCAATGCCTGAGATGCCAGAACATATTCGCATAACATTGGATGCCCCCATAACTGACCAGGAAGTAATAGCCGCCATAAAAACCCTCAAGCTACATAAGAGACCTGGCCCTGATGGCTTTACCGCCACTTACTATAAAAAATACTCAGAAATATTAGCGCCTCTATTGACGGCAGCCTTTAACGATGTCCGTAACGGATCCAAATTTAGAACAGAATCCCTCGCAGCCACAATTTGCATGATCCCGAAACCAGACTCAGACGGAACCCACTGGGCCAAATTTAGGCCAATATCCTTCCTAAATATTGATGTTAAATTATTGGCCAAAGTACTGGCGACAAGGCTCAACTTAATAATTACCAACCTTATCCATAATGCAATATCTGCTCTACATACTTAATAAATGGGGTTTTGGGCCGAAATTC
>NW_017316863.1:0-603 GCF_000935625.1 Nanorana parkeri
CTGGGTGCTGCTCTGTGTCCCAGCGTGGAGGAGAGAAAGTGTCAGAGGCGGCTGAGCGCTGTGGAAGGAGAGTGCTGTGAGCGACCGGCGTCTCTCCTCCCCACACCGCTCAGCCTCCTATCACAGTCTGGTAGAGCAGTGTGGGGGCGGAGACAGCCAGCACTGTCACAGGAGGCTGAGCTCTCCTCCCGCACCACTCGCTCAGCCTCCTGTGACAGCTGTCAGGAAGGAGAGTGGTACAAACACTCAGTGATCGCTGAGTGTTTGTAGATAATTGAGGACATGGTATGGTTACTATATCTACATCCCACCCCTCCTGTTCATTCATGATTGTGGATATAGTAAACATACTCTGTCCTCATGTTATCAATGAATAGGAACACTCATAGAGGATTTCTGTTCATTGATAACAGGGGCTGCAGAAAAAGAGATTGAGGACTTTGTGTCCTCAATCTCTTTTTGTATTTTAAAAGGGAAATATCAGGGGTCTGTTATAGACCCCCAATATGTCACCAAAGCCCCTAAAAGAAAAGTAAAAAATTAAAATATTGAATAAAAAATGAATAAAAATAAATATAATTTTTTTTTAAAGTTTATAAAAAA
>NW_017316864.1:0-603 GCF_000935625.1 Nanorana parkeri
CCCCTCATTGCATGACCTGCGTATCAGAGACAGGAGGCCGCCATTCCCCAGCCCCCCTCATCCACCAACATAATCTCCCTTTCCCATCCCCCCGAAACCCCCATTACTTTTTCCAGTAGCCCGTTCCTGCCGCCTCTCGCCGCCATCTTGTCTCATCCCCGCTGTCTCCTGACCTGGCGAACGCTAATTGGTCACCACCGAACCCCGGCCCCGCCCACTCATCCGCTCGCCGCGCGCACATCCAGAGGAGCACATTGCGGCTGGGCGCGCGAGGAAGGGGGCGGCCCCGGAGGACGTACAGAGAAGGAGCGGGGCGGGGTTCTGACATGGAGGCGGATGGGTAAGATGAGAGCGTCTGCGGTTGCTAGGAAACGGGGAGATGATGATGGCGGGGTGAGCAGAGCGATGGGGGATCGGGCCGGACTTCGATACAACACGGGAAATGTCTGAGGGTTCCAGAATCCATAGACTTTATTATGAGTATCAGAAGGGGCACCGTGGCCCTGGCCCATCTTTGTCATTCTGTATTAGGGGGCAGCTTCAACCAGATGTCACCTGAATGTTGGTGTTCTCTGTACAGCGCTGCGGTATATGTCAGAGCTA
>NW_017316865.1:0-603 GCF_000935625.1 Nanorana parkeri
GATCAATCTGATGTCACACACAAGAGGGGGCAGAACACTCCATCAGTATAGCCGGGGTACGGGGAGGGATCTACCCAGTGTGATATAGAGGGGCAACGAGTACAAATCATACATCTTGTATCTGGAGAGCGGTGATGTCACTCCTGTATAATATACACGATGTAGCGCTCACCCCCGAAGGAGCCGCTGGTTGCACGGTCCATCTCTAGTCTGTCTAGATCAGGGGCGCACACAATAGATCCACCAACGAAAAAACACCTGCGTTCAGGAGGGGGGGAGCATGGCGGCGCATTGAAGTCAATGGCACTGCAGCTACGCCCCCCACCCGCAGTGCGATCGCCCACACCCAGAATGCAGGCACATTAGTGGGCGGGGGGCCCATGGCTGCGGTGCCATTGACTTCAATACAATCCTACGCCACCTCCTGCCCCTGAACGCAGGGAGTTGGCCGGCTTGCATTCCAGTGCGTCCTAGAGGCCCCGGCGTCCTGTCCTCCTGTGGTGCTCATGTGGCCGACGTTGCACATGGGGAGAGGTGTCCCGCCCTTTTCCGTCTGCGGCAACTGACACATTCAGCCGGCAGCCGCACAAGCACCGCGGGAGC
>NW_017316866.1:0-603 GCF_000935625.1 Nanorana parkeri
GTACGTGCAGGCCGATTCGTGTGTGAATGAGGCCTTATATTCATATTCTTTTTATATTGTTTCACGGCTTGTATCTGTTGTATCTGATACTTTGTAGTTTAATTCGCATAGTGTGGCTTTTTCATGGTTGATCTTATGTCCGTGCATACAGCCTACATCTTATTACTGTGATCAAGATTATTTTAAATAGTTATAATTATGCTTTAAAATTTAGATTTTCCTTGCCAAGCTGCAGTATAGACAACCAAGAGTAGCAGAGAAACATTGGCTGGCCAACAAATAGTGGCTGATGGAGCATGTTTACTTTGCAAAATGAATATTGACTTTGCAAGGAAATTTTCCACTTGGCTTAGTGAATGAGATGAGGCTGTGCTGATCTTATATTCAGTTATGTGTAAGTGAAAAGCCTATTTCTTTACTGTCCATTGAGGGACACAGAAATTCAGATACAGTTATGCTGCTGGCTACAAGATCAATAGACACTGGCAAGCAGAAAAACTGTAAGCCAGCCCCCATCTAACTTTTTTGCCTACCTAGTATGCCTCAGTTTTTTGCTAGTGTTCTAGGCCAGGGCTGCACAAACCTCAGGGGCTAGGTCGCCAA
>NW_017316867.1:0-603 GCF_000935625.1 Nanorana parkeri
CCCCCCTCCTAGGTTTTCAGTTGTCTGAGTTGTATTGTGCACAAGGCTGTATGTCCTAAAGATAAACAGCTTTAGAGAACCAAGTGGCAGCTCTTCTTCAAGGGCTTTATAGTAAAGCCAGAATTAATGTAATCTTATAATTTCACAAAGGGAAACAATGTTAAACTTAACCAAATGATTGTATGAACTACCACCAACTCTTTACTCTACCCAACCCATATTTTATGTTGGCTGTGATCTAAACCTCAGGGGTGCAGCTTGTGGGTCAAATTCTGCATTGAAGTCTCACAATTTGTTTTGGAGTTCCAAAATTATTGGATACGACTGTCATTTATCTTGGCTTCTAATTGAAATGGCCTATTGATGTCTGAAAGCAATGGCAAACTGCCAGGCAAGTCCAGGAACAAAATGTCTCCTTTGAAGCCCATGATTTTGAACATTTTTGAGGTAAAACAATGGAACCTTTGAAATGTTGGGGAGCACTGATATCCAAATAGATGTTGTGTCCAGTACCATGCCTCTGACCTGTCCAATTTTGACAGGCCAGTTTAATTTTTATTCTGATAACCTGAAGGAGATTATGAAAATGAGAGTAGGTCCACC
>NW_017316868.1:0-603 GCF_000935625.1 Nanorana parkeri
ATTCACATGTCTCATTCCATCACATATCCCAAAAATAAGAGCATTATTTCTCATTTTAGGACAGTGGATGGAGTCATAAAAAAATGTCCTTTGTGCCCCACCAGCGAAATACACATATTGAACCTTTGATGTATAGAGCAAGTATAGTCACATGATAATGTGAATACTTTCTGTTTTATAAAGGCTTTACAGTGCACTGATTCAGTTGGAGGGATTTTTGATTAATTTAGTCCTTCCCATCATAACCTGTATGGTTATACTGTCTTGTTGGGTCCCAAGCCCTACTGCATAGAGACCATGGCTTTTATACACTGCACTGATAATAATATCTAGGAAGCCTGAAATGAATGTATGCAGTTTGGAATAAATGGTTCTATAATTTCAGGCTATGGAATAAAAATAGGTATCGTAAACAGAGAGCAAGTAACTACAGTGGCAATTAATATAGAGGGCTGTAATACAAGGGCCGGGTGGGGGCTTCTCAAATTTATGTACACAAATGCAAGAAGCCTAGCAAACAAATTAGAGGTGCTTGAACTTATGCTACTCGAAAAAGACTTAGATATAGTGGGAATAATAGAAACTTGGCTAGACAGCTCACAT
>NW_017316869.1:0-602 GCF_000935625.1 Nanorana parkeri
GGATTGAGTAGTAAGGAGTGTGAGTTGGTGTGGAAGAATGTCGGTAATAAAGAAATTGATAACAGGCAGAAGGATGTGGCGTGGATGAGTGTGCACGGCTGTCTGCCTACGAGAGTGTTTCAGAGGAGGAGGAGGATGGTGGATAGTGAGGTATGTCCGAGGGATGGATGCAGGATGAGGGAGAGTGTGACGCATGTGTTGTGGGAATGCAGGTTTGCAAGGAGAGTGTGGAAACGAATGGCGGTGATGGTGAAAGGGTTGACTGGGATTGAGGATGTAACGTATGAGATGATGATGTTTGGGTTATGTGATGTGGGAAGGGTGGAAGCGAGAGTTTTTTGGATGTTGGTGAGTTGTGTAAAGGAAGTGTTGTGGGATGTTAGGAATATTGTGGTGTTTCGTAAAGAGGAAGTGGCGCTGCGGGATTGTGTGGCCATGGTCCGTGGAAGGGTGTTTAATTACGCCTTCTCGGATTATAAAAACATGGGGAGTGAGAAGGCAAAGGAAATATGGAAACTACAGGAATGGAAAGACTGGATATGAGGAGAGTGGGGGCTAGTAATAGGTTTTGGTTCTTAGAATGTCGTTTCGTTGTGGGCTGT
>NW_017316870.1:0-286 GCF_000935625.1 Nanorana parkeri
GATGGGTCGTGGATGGGTACATGGATGGGTTGTGGATGGGTACATGTTTGGGCCATGGATGGGTCTTGGATGGGTCGTGGATGGGTCGTGGATGGGTTGTGAATGGGTACGTAGATAGGTACGTGGATTGGTACGTGGATGGGTACATGGGTAATGGATGGGTCGTGGATGGGTTGTGGATGGGTACATGGATGGGTTGTGGATGGGTCATAGATGGGTACGTGGATTGGTACGTGGATGGGTACATGGATGGGCCGTGGATGGGTCGTGGATGGGTTGTGGATGG
>NW_017316871.1:0-602 GCF_000935625.1 Nanorana parkeri
GATCTGTGGTTGGACCCTGTGCCATGTGTGGCCCCCCCGGGCCCCCTCGCCCTGGCAGCGACGTGTCTGGTGGCGCGGGGTCAGTCCGGCCAGTTGCGGCGCAGTTATAGACTTGTTGGGAGTGCGGGTAATTGCAGTGGATGTGTAATCAATGTGCCGGCCTCTCCCCTGGGGGCCGCACTATCACCTGGCTGTGATTAAAGAGGGAACGCCGAGCGCCATCATTCCAGGCGGACGCAGAGGGCCACAAGTCACTGAGACTTCTGGCATTCCAGAGGTTAAACCAGTGACAGCCAGTGCACATATTGTCCCTACAGGACCAGGACTGGGCACATAAGCTCACAATCTAATGGTGCGCACGGGGAGCTAAGGGTTACTGCAGTGCAGTGACGGGGGGTCAGTAGCCGGGGGGCACCGAGTCTATTCCGGGCTCCATGATGAGAGCTAACGGCAACGGGAAGTGACAACACCTCTGTATCCGAGCGACGTGTGATGGTGAATGTCCCTCCGCTCCCATCATCCCGACATTCACCCGACATTCACCCAGCAAGATGTCTGCCAGGCACTGCAACCCCATCTATACCCACTGTGCCCTGTGACCA
>NW_017316872.1:0-602 GCF_000935625.1 Nanorana parkeri
ATCATGGGACCGGATCCCCCTTGTCTGTCCCATCATGTGACCGATCCTATATAATGGAGGAAGGGAGACATCTGGGGTCATGTTCCACGTCCCGTCATGTGATCGGTCACGTATGACGTCATATGTTCTGTATAAATATAAATTCTTTATTTTCAGCCTCCGACTCCGGAAACCGATTACCCGGAATATTCTTCCCAGGAAATGGTGAACTACCCGCAAGCCGACTACGGCGGACTTTCCGCACCTCCCCCACCTTACACAGCCGCCTCGGAAGAGGACCTGTCAGGCTGGTCCTGTCATGTCAAGGATGGGCATGGTGACACGGTAAGAATGGAGCCATGTATGATGGGGGAGGGGTCTCGGACATTGCAGTGGGTCCAATCAGAAGACCGATCTGGGAAAGTCTATTTCTGCTCCCCCGATAGCTCCGTGTCACAGTTGTTGTGGAACTACAAGTCCCATGAGGCATTGCAAGACTGACAGTTACAGGCATGACTCCCAGTAGCAGATGCATGTTGGGATTTGTAGTTAAAGCGCAGCTGGAGGGCCGGAGTTGCCTAGAGGGTAGGGGGAAGTGGTGTGAGCTGGGTATAGGGGAGGGG
>NW_017316873.1:0-602 GCF_000935625.1 Nanorana parkeri
AACCAGGCCTTGGGGCGGCAGGAAGAGTAAATCCGGCCCTGTATGTATATTACAATTATACAAATAAAGTATATGGTAGTTTGGATAAAACAACAGAACATATATAGTTCAAATATTCTAGAACAAGTTTAACGATCATAGTATTTTGGATTAGTGTGGAAAAAGGAGAAAGTAGGTAGACAGAAGTGTAGCCAAGCGGATGGGAAAAGGGAATGGTAAGACATTTCAGAATTAATGTACATAATTATATTTAAGTGACCAAATTTTCCAGTTTGATTCAAAATATGCCAGTTTGTCTTCACGGATAGCTAGAATTCTTTCGTAATTATAATGAGTTTTACCAATGGATACTGTTTCAGAGACATTGGGGAATCAATTGATCTCCAATGCCGCATAATTGTTAGTCTCGCTGCTAAAAGTATATGTATTGTGATGGTGCGGGTTTGAAAGGGAAATGTCTCAATTTCTAAGATTGTGGGGCTAGAGCAGGATTAAGGGGTGTAAGGATCCCTGTTTATTCAGAAATTAGTTGGAAAACTCTATGCCAAAAACTGTTAATGTTCTTGCACAACCAAAGTATATGAAAGAGATCACCCATCTGT
>NW_017316874.1:0-602 GCF_000935625.1 Nanorana parkeri
TAAACTAGATACTAAATTTAACCAATTGCGCACTAAAAAAAATGTTGACACTTGGACATCTTATGTAACAACAGAATACTCACTGCAGCAATTGCAGGACCTGATGTCCATTTTTCGCTTCTCCAACTGGTATCTGGAGGCCCAACTGAATAGCACCCTAGGTTCACTAGATGTCCTCGGTCCCCACCGTACATATGGAGGCTAGGCCCTCCTGATATGCCCACGTGTCCCCACGCCATGGAGAGATGGTCCCCTATTCACAGTCCTGACCCTCACGGCCTTAGGGTTACCTGGTAGTAACAATCTTAGTATCCATACCCGCAATATAGACTAGCTTACATGTATTGTTTTATACTGTATTGTGATATGGGTTCTTCTTTAATATCGCTTGAACATACCCATTGTATATGAATGAATCGCAGTCTGTGTACTGATGCATGATCCCTGTTTCATGTCACTTTGGACTACTTATGTACTGCTTTGTCTTTCGTTTTTTCAATAAAAATCTAACATGCTAAAAAAAAAAGAAGCCCTATATAACAGCATCCCACATCAAAAAGGAATAGAAGGGGGGCGTGGCCGACCATGGAGGAGTAAGCACG
>NW_017316875.1:0-602 GCF_000935625.1 Nanorana parkeri
TTCCATACCTGTAGGTCATTCCGTACACTTGAAGGAAACCTTTGAGAACTTGGAATTGGTTCTTCCTAAACTTAAATATGAAGACCATGGTTGGCAAGTGTGTGGGGACTTGAAGCTCTTGTGCATGCTGCTCGGGCAACAAGCTGGGTATACCAAATACCCTTGTTTTATGTATCTATGGGACAGTCGAGACCGACAAAATCACTGGACCAAGAAAATTCAGCGCACAAAAAAACATAAAGATTACGTGGAATAACCAAAACAGCTCTCACAGACCTGTGATAATTAACCATATGCGACTGTTTCAACGTTTCTGCTGCTCATCAGTTTAGTGTTAATAGTAATTGATGGTCCTAATTATTCCTCTCATCATGATGTTTGCAGTGATATGCAACATATGTGGCATGTGGCTCAATCATCGTCTTTGCACGTAGGCACTTGTTTGCATTTGTATGTGCATGCAAGTGGGCACAGGGGGGCATTACATATTCTTTCTATATGTAAAAAAAAAATTTTAAGCTTGTTTCACACTTAATTACTGTCACATAGGGGGATAACAATCCCCCCTATGTGATAGCAAAGAAGATGTGACAGGTCCTCTT
>NW_017316876.1:0-602 GCF_000935625.1 Nanorana parkeri
ACCCGCCCTCTGCTGATGGACCTGATGGGGAACTGCAGAGTTCTAGAAAATAGCATAGTAACATAACCCTGGCTCTTTATTAAAAGATAAAAGGGATCCTCCAAAAAGTATTTGATTCTCCCTGATTACACCTCGATCAAAGTCACACATCATTATAGCAATAAAATAGGGAGGCTAGAATTCTTTGTACAGTTCAGTCCCGCTATTTTCAGAATTATTCTACTTTGACCTCACATGTTATAAGGCTTAGGGACCCCTTGTAACATACTTACCCGCTCCGTGTTCGGGAACAGACTGAACGGCATCATGGACGCCGAGCGCTCATGTTAACGGAGAACCCACTTGCAGTCCTCAGCTTATTTCTCCTGGATAAAGGGACTCCTTCTACACACCAGCCTGCCTCAAACACCCCCTAGCCTTCTGGGACCTGCATCCATTGTTGGGATAGATCTCCTTGCTACTTACTAATGGTAACTACCTGTATCTCGGTTTGTCACATTCCATAGTTCCTATTGCTGCTGTGACTGTATGATACCATATATCATTGCTGGATCTTTCCATCCACCTAAACCTCGACTTTCTACAGAGCTCACTAAATACTC
>NW_017316877.1:0-602 GCF_000935625.1 Nanorana parkeri
GTCAGGTGTCCAGGAGGAGCCGCATGGGAAGGAACTGCGAGAGCTGAGAGACGTCCTCTTTCTGGAAATCGACAAAGGAAGCAGGTTGGTCTGTTTTTTCCCCCTGCTAAAAAAGGCATAAAGAAAGTTTCCATGAGTGACCTGGAGTCCCTATGGCGCAGGTCAGGGCGGCTGCCGAGCAAATGGGCCCCCAGTGGCTCCAGGAGCAGCTCGAGGAGGTTTTAGGGGGTCCCAGGGAGGTCCCGTCCTGCACTGGCCAGGAGGAGCGGCGGCTCCTTGCAGCTCCTTCAACCTCTGCTATGTCATTTATGCAGAGAGTGGCAAGCGAAGCCGCGCCCCCTTAATGAGACAGGCTGTTCCTGGGGGTTCGCCGGCTGGCGTTTCCTTGGCCGTGTCTGCGGCCAGGGCAGAAGAAGAGGAGCTTGATCTGCGCCCTGGGCTTTCTGCAACTGGTCGCAGGGCGGCGGCGCCTGCGGATCAGCGGGATTCGTCGCCTGAATCCGGGGAGCTGAGTGGTCCTGACGGCTCGCCCGCGCGTGGAGATGCAGACGGACGGCGCCTGAGCATTGTTCGGCGTTCTGCTATATGGATGCGATCGGGGA
>NW_017316878.1:0-602 GCF_000935625.1 Nanorana parkeri
GTCGCACGTCTTTTGTCTAAGGAGCATGTTAGAAAACCAGAATCGTACGATTTTCGGCTGGTTAGAACGGTGCTCGCGATACAAATGCCGAACGGGCCGGTGTGCACACGCGCACACTGCCCGTTCAGCGTTGCGGTCATCGGAAAGCCCGCCCCTCAGGGGGCGTGACTTGCGATGATCGAGAGTGCGATCTGCCTTTCCAAGATGGGCAGATCGTACGTTTTTTTTAATCACTTTACAACCATCGCAAGACTAAGGTCTTGCGATGGTTGTACAGTGTATGGCCACCTTAACCCGGCTTTAGATTAGGCGATTTAGGTGGCCGTGAGGCCTTAGGCGACCGCTTAACTCGCCTAATTAAAGAGCCGCCTCTGTTCCCCCCACATTGTCAATGGCCACAAACCTCAATTGTGATATTGTATCTTTGTTCTCAATAACATGTCTTACTAATGGTGGTCACTCCGTCCTTCTATCTCCTATTACATATCTCTGTCTCGCTCTACGGCCCTTTCATTTCTGTGTAGTGTCTTCAATGTAATACAAGGACACTTTATAATGTAAATAACTAGAGGTGCACCGAAATGGAAATTTCAAAACCGAAA
>NW_017316879.1:0-601 GCF_000935625.1 Nanorana parkeri
AGTTCGGTGCAAGCTTTTCATTCTATAGTTAAAGAAAAAAATTACAAGGAAATTTTGGCTGGGAGATTTGCGGGTCCTTTTCCTGCACCGCCTTTTGTGAATTTTCGCGTTTCCCCGTTGGGTTTGGTTCCTAAAAAAGAGCCCAATTCTTTTCGATTGATCCACCACCTTTCTTACCCTAAGGACGATTCGCTGAATTTGGATATAGATAGAACTTTATGTTCTGTTTCATATACCACTTTTGATGACGCAATTGCCGAGGTTAAGAAATTTGGTTGTGATGCTTTGTTGGCTAAAGCTGATATTCAGTCGGGTTTTAGGCTCCTGCCTATAGTACCTGCCGCTTTTAATTCTTTGGGTTTTTATTTTGATGGTTGTTATTTTTTCGATAAATGTTTGCCAATGGGGTGTTCTTTGTCTTGTTTTTATTTTAAACGTTTTCTTCATTTTTAGAGTGGGTGTTGGGGGTATTGTTCATTATTTGGATGATTTCTTGTTTGTGGATTTTAATTGCAAAGCTTTTGCGGTGGAGGAAAGTGCTCTTGAAGGAAATGCAATCATTGCTGGGTTTATTGAATTTCGCGGCTAGAATAATGCCGGT
>NW_017316880.1:0-601 GCF_000935625.1 Nanorana parkeri
CTGATATAGAACTCTGATATAGAACGCTGATATAGAACACTTATATAGAACTCTGATATAGAACTGCGATACAGAACTCCGATACAGAACTCCGATATAGAACTCCGATATAGAACTCCGATATAGAACTCCGATATAGAACTCCGATATAGAACTCTGACATAGAACTCTGTTATAGAACTCTGATATAGAACGCTGATATAGAACACTGATATAGAACTTTGATATAGAACTCCGATACAGAACTCCGATACAGAACTCCGATATAGAACTCCGATATAGAACTCCGATATAGGACTCCGATATAGAACTCCGATATAGAACTCTGACATAGAACTCTGATATAGAACTCTGATATAGAACGCTGATATAGAACACTGATATAGAACTTTGATATAGAACTCCGATACAGAACTCCGATACAGAACTCCGATATAGAACTCCGATATAGAACTCCGATATAGAACTCACTGATATAGAACTCTGATATAGAACTCTGATATAGAACTCTGACATAGAACTCTGACATAGAACTCTGATATAGAACTCTGACATAGAAGTCTGATATAGAACTCTGATATAGAACTCTGACATAGAACTC
>NW_017316881.1:0-601 GCF_000935625.1 Nanorana parkeri
CCTGCACAGACTAGGCACCACAACTCCCCTGCTCCCCCTCCAAGCAGTAATTTACCAGCCCTAAGCCCTCTGCCGCCCCCTTCCTGCACAGACTAGGCACCACAACTCCCCTGCTCCCCCTCCAAGCAGTAATTTACCAGCCCTAAGCCCTCTGCCGCCCCCTTCCTGCACAGACTAGGCACCACAACTCCCCTGCTCCCCCTCCCAGCAGTGACCCATAAGTTTCTTTTTCTTGTCTTTCTAGTTTTGCCATAAATCTGGGAAAAGATCCGAAGACTTATCTGCTGCACTTTAATGCTCGATTTGACCTCCACGGAGACACCCATAAGATAGTCTGCAACTCAAAGGAGGACAACGTCTGGGGAGAGGAGCAGAGGGAAGATGTCTTCCCCTTCCAGGAGGGCTCAGAAACCACGGTATGACGACACTGGGAGGACCAAATGATATAAATCTCTGAATAATGGGCAGCCATTGTATAAGGCCTTCCCCATGATGGTCACCCCTTCAGCTGATTCCATGAGAAGCTCCCCCCCATCCCATGATGATATACCAAGGGTATAGACCAATGTGTGTGCTGGGGGAGGGACCAATGTGTGTGCTG
>NW_017316882.1:0-601 GCF_000935625.1 Nanorana parkeri
TTTAACACGTTGAAATTCCCATTTTGAAACCTGAAAATTGCTTAAAGCTCCCAAAAAAGTATGTTTTCTGAAAGCAAATAAAAAGATGGTAGTTGCAAATTTTACATCACTTGACATTAGTGCCACAGTTTATCAAACCCAAGTTTTTAGTGAAAATGCATTTCATTTAATTTTACTAGTGCACAGAAACACTAATGTCACCTTTGATCTCCAATGAAGCTGATCACGCACAGGTTTGATTAGGTTCATCCCCAGCCACAGCAGGTGGGAGATGAGGGTTCTGAAAACGTAAGTGACAAAATCCTTGTCGCTTCCGGGCACATTGATAAAAGGGGAAACGAAAGATACAACACTGGCAATAGCAATTCTCCACAAAATGCACCCTCCTGCTCCAAGACCCGCTTTAGGGCATCCTTAGGCGATGCCGTAGTAGTTCTTCTCTGCATAAGTGAAAGCCCGCAGGTCCCGCAGCAGGTAAGGGTGTGACTCAGGCTTAACAGATTTCAACACGTGCCTACAGGAGACTGAGATTAAAATCTGGCCCTGGACACCCACCATGGCTGTCCCAGGCACACAGGAGGGACAGCAGAGCCCGGAATAC
>NW_017316883.1:0-413 GCF_000935625.1 Nanorana parkeri
GGCGGAATCCAGCCCCTTCCCTGTCACGGCAGAGAGCCGTGACAGGATCGAGAGGTGAGCGATCGCCGGTAACTGTTCGCTCACCTCCCGATCCACTGAGCCGACCTGTGACAGTCTCATTTTCACAGGTCGGCTAGAACTATGAGGTGAGTGAAAAGCACTCACCTCATAGTTCTCCTTTAACTCTGTTATACTACTTTGTTATATCTTCACACACTGTTTCAGCCTACCTACTATCCCCCAATAGAATAGGGACCACCTCTGTCTCCGAGCACGCTTAGTGGCAGCGGTGATCCACTTGGCTTCCTCCCACCCCCCTTGCCCCCCATTCCAGTCATGGCAACTCTCAAAGTCCCCTCCTTAAACGTCAAAGGGTTGAACACCCCTGAAAAGAGGAGAATGATCCTCAATGA
>NW_017316884.1:0-601 GCF_000935625.1 Nanorana parkeri
AGCTGCGATCCACACTACTTCAGTCCATACAGGCGTTACAATATAGTAGTTATACCTAAACCAGACAACGATGATAAATTATGCTCCAACTATAGACCCATAGCCCTACTAAACTCTGGCTATAAAATATATACTAAAATTCTAGCTAACAGACTGGCCCGATTGCTCCCTAGACTAATACACACTGACCAAGTAGGATTTGTACTGAATAGACAGGCGGGAGATAACACCCGCCGAATAATTGATCTTTTAGATATTACTGAGCAAAGGGGAGATGCTACCCTACTCCTCAGCCTAGATGCTGAAAAAGCCTTTGATAGGCTCAGTTGGCCCTTTTTATTTGCGACCCTGAGAAAAATGGGGGTTACGGGACCCTTTGCTACTGCAGTACTAGCTTTATATTCAACACCATCAGCTTCCATCAAACTACAACACGCTACTTCGCAGTCATTCCCAATTCGCAATGGTTCTAGGCAGGGATGCCCTTTGTCGCCACTCCTGTTCACCTTGTGCATCAAATCTCTGGCATCGACTATTCGGATGTCCTCAGACATATCTGCGGTGACGGTTCGGGATCAATCATTTAAATTAGCATTGTTTG
>NW_017316885.1:0-601 GCF_000935625.1 Nanorana parkeri
TTTTATATTTTACCCAAAAATTGGGTAATAATGTTTTATAATTTATTATAGGGGAAGTTTTTTTTTAATTTCAGTAATATTAAACACCACCAAACGAAAGCTCTATGAGTCCCCCAAAAAATGGTACGAAATCAGTTTCAGTACAGCGTTGCATGACGGAATAAATGTCATTCAAAGTACCGCAGCGCTAAATACTGAAAAATGGCGGGGACAGGAA
This sequence comes from Nanorana parkeri, assembly GCF_000935625.1. Lineage (NCBI taxonomy): Eukaryota > Metazoa > Chordata > Amphibia > Anura > Dicroglossidae > Nanorana > Nanorana parkeri. The sequence continues at coordinate 218 of NW_017316885.1, forward strand.
GGGGGTGTAACAACCTGGACTTCAAGTGGTTAAAAAATTAAATTTTTCTTATGTGACTTTAATTTTCAAACACTTATTTTTTTTTTTACACTAACGCTATTGCTATCACATAGGGGCTAACAAGCACCCTATGTAATAGCAAATATAATGTGACAGGTCCTCTTTATGGAGACATCAGGGGTCTTGCAGACCCCTAGTGTCACCTAGGGACCCCAAAGAAGCTGATGAAGGCTGCAGAGGGGGACACGGCGCCGTATTGTACAAGCGATTTGGCGTCTATACAGACGCCGGATCGCTTGTATTTAAACAGCAATGATGGTTAAAAAAAACCACACACACACATAATGAAACACACATATCACACACATGTCCCACACATATCAC
>NW_017316886.1:0-601 GCF_000935625.1 Nanorana parkeri
TGGACCACCTGATGTTAAATAGGTATGGGGGGCAGGATTTCTGTACATTGGGTGAGAATGGGAAGGGGGAGGTAAATGAACTAAGTTAGTAAATAAGTGGTGATTGGTAAATGAGACTCTGCATGATGTTTATTATTCCTCATTTCCAGATTTCCAGCCAGCAAAGCAGAAAGCACTTTAAAGTATGGTTGGACTGAATGTGTTCAGCTGCGGATATCCTCTAGTACGATGACCTAATTCCATCAAGCCCCTGAACTTTTGGTGCACTTATTGGCCACAGGCTGCCCCATTGTGTTTTTGGACACCCTGCCCAGGATGTATAGCATGCTGCACAAGGTCCTAGGGGGCACCAAATACTAGAGCACACCTATAAAACATTCTTGAGAGGTGAACGCTGAAGGTCAGACCTAGGTCAGAGCCCAACCTAGTATTCATACTTTACAGCTAGCGCTACTGATGCTGGTGTATATGCCAGTAGCACCAGGCTAATGTTATTTTAAGCAAGCTTTTAATTTGACTTAAAGTGACATTAAAGGCCCCCACCCCCCCGCCCCCCCCCATTCCCAATCCTGCTGTAGAGACTTACCTTAAATGATGTCTC
>NW_017316887.1:0-601 GCF_000935625.1 Nanorana parkeri
TCTTTATTCAACCTCAAATACTATGTAACTATGTAAGGGGTACAATACTATGAAACTTGAAAAAATAAAAAAAGAAGTCCTTAATATGGACAGAGAAAAACTTCTGAAACCTGCAGATAAAAAGGAGGGGACGTTTCCTTTATCTTTTATCACTAACTATTCCCTACAACACAGAAAGGTAGAAGCTATCATCCGAAAACATTGGTACATTCTTAAGAAGGACAAAATTCTGAATCCTCTTCTTTCAGAGAAACCAAATATTATCTACAGAAGAGCACCAACATTAAGAAACAAACTAGTACAAAATGCCTTTAATCCACCTAAACGCACAGTTACCTTCTTTGAAGGAAAAGGTTTCTTCCCATGTGGAAGATGCCTATGCTGTAGGACAATTAGGGCTAACAAAAAGAAAGTGGAAGGTTTTAGGTCTAATATTAATAACAAAACCTTTAAAATACACTAATTTATTTCATGCTCGAGTAAGTATGTAACATATTTATTAGAATGTCCATGTGGTTTAGAGTACGTGGGTAGAACAAAAAGAGAATTGAAAAAAAGAATAGAAGAACATATAAATAACATTAAAAAAGGTTATCATAAA
>NW_017316888.1:0-600 GCF_000935625.1 Nanorana parkeri
TTTTTTTTTTACTGGCCAATAGTAAGATGTAGGAGGCAGTAAGAAACTGTTCAGATTTGACACTCCCGGGGAATATTGTTATTTGCTTATTTGTTTGGGGTTTGGGGACTCTGGGGCACTGGAGGTGACATCTGAATGTATGTGTTTTTTTTCTTCTGGGTACAGTTTTGGAAGATAATTGTATTGACACATGTATGAAGGTGACACCGTACTTCACTTTATTACAAAGCTAAATGATTGGTTTGATGCTTTCTATGCTCTCCTCACAGGATACAGTCGTGGCAATTCAAGCTCTCGCCAAGTACACCAAAGTCACATTCAGCTCTGAAGGAAACCTTCTAGTGACAGTCTTTGCTAATAAAGTCTCCCTAAAACAGTTCAAGGTGGACAAAACCAACCGTCTACTCCTCCAGAAGCTACCACTGCCCTACATTCCTGGGAATTACCAACTAACCATTACTGGGAATGGTTGCGTCTTAATCCAGGTGTCCCTTTCTATGTTTTAATATGAGTTGCTAATCACAAACCAATGTTCAGGATGGTGTTCCTATCTTGCCATAGATTGCCTTGGTTCAAAACGGCATGTATGGCTGCCTATAG
>NW_017316890.1:0-600 GCF_000935625.1 Nanorana parkeri
AACTATGGGGAAAAACACTTACCCCATAGTTTTATTTTAAGCTGGATTTAATATAATTCACAGGCCTGATAAAATTGGCTTTGTTTCCTTGCCGTGAAGCTCTACTAGGCTCAGAGAAATTGTGAGGATTCTGCCACTAAATACATCGGTCTGCAATTTCTGGACCAGTTTGAGTCATTCAGAAGAAGACACTGGTCTGCGGATTTAACCATCGGGGCAGCTGAGCTGATCATATGATAAAGGTTTATTTAGTAAAGCAAAGGGCAAGGTCCTGAGACACATTAGTCCAAAGCCACAAATCAGCCATCATCTATCACTCCTTTAAATGCTCTTTCCTGATAAAAGATGATCTGATTATTGTCACAGGTTAATGGTTGCTATATATCATTACATTTCTTTTCTCTTTTATGATCGTTCACATTGGCTGCCCTTTGTCCAGTCCCAATGTTTCATGTTTTGCAGGTTGTTGTTGTTGGAGATCTGAATGCACGGGAGCCCCCAGTGATATAGAGAAATGGTTAATGGAATCACTCTGAGGGGATAGCAACTTCACTTGATGCAAAACACAACAAAATACCCATTTTTTTAATGAAATATAAA
>NW_017316891.1:0-600 GCF_000935625.1 Nanorana parkeri
AATAAACAAAAATGGCAAAAAACAATGGAAGAAGTCCAGGACGTAGTCAATGCCAAGCCAGAGGTCAGGTGCCAAAGCAGGTAGTCAGCCGAAACAGGTCAGGGAACTCAGAGAGCAGAATGAACTCCTGGACTGTAGCATGGTGGAATTTCAAGTTACTAGAGGTACTCATTAGCAACTGGTGGTTCCTACTTTCACATACATACAAAGTATTCCTAGTTTTCTTATGTGACAGGTGAACTTTGAATGTGTATCTTCCTTTAAGTAAAACTTTTTAGTAGCTGGCGGGGCCATTGTTTCCTGTTACCCCTACTAATGGTAATGCTGGTGAAGTCTCTGGGCCATGTAACCAGATGCCAAATAAATGTCTCTAACTATAACTATTACTTAACACATTATAAAATTACCCTTTACTCTGATGACATCTTGTTAGCAAAAGTAAAACATCCTACCTAGTTTTACAGGTCATTTTAGATGCTTAAAAGACTTTTCAATTTTTTCTACTTATAAATAAAACCTCCAAGGCCAGATGGATGATGACTAAAAAAGTTGATACTTTAACTCTAAAGCTGGCCATACACCTTACAATTATCTGCAGAT
>NW_017316892.1:0-600 GCF_000935625.1 Nanorana parkeri
ACGATCATGTTAAACGCTTTGGGAGATTCTTGCCGAGGGGTCATTTTTGGACCGGCCTGGCGGTTGGTGACTCCCCGGGAAAGTGATGACATCGCGGGCAGGGAATGCCGCTATGACCCGCGGCTAGCTTAGACGGATTTTCCTTGGGAAAATATGTAGTTTTTAACAAACGGCTAATTTTATCTTCATTATATGCTTTCTCGGACTGAATTAAACAGCTTTTAATCACTGCATGTGATTTTTACTGTTTTTTTTTTAACTGTAGAGGGATTTTTGTAGGGGAAACCAAATATAACGGGTCATTTGCCGTTATTTTTTGTTTCCCCCCAGAAAATGCTTTTCTTGTATCAGAAAATGTTTAGAACTTATTTCCCTGTTCTCCAAACATTATAATTTCCAATAACAAACGCTTCTGGAGGTCTTTGCAGAGAAGTCCTTCTTTGTAAGACAATGCGAATATTTATGCGCATAGATTCAGACGCGCATAAATATTTTCGCATACATACTGTGGATGTTTCCGGGAAAACTAAGACTTTCCGAGGCGGGGAGGGAGGTCGGAGGGGGGGCCCTGACCCCCCCACGAGCGGAGGAGCAGATTGG
>NW_017316893.1:0-600 GCF_000935625.1 Nanorana parkeri
ACTTAGCAGCAGTTCAGCAAGCCTCCCATGAACCATACCCAAGTACACTATATTGCCAAAAGTATTGGGACGCCGGCCTTTTTACACACATGAACTTTAATGGCATCCCATTCTTAGCCAGTAGGGTTCAATATTGAGTTGTCCCACCCTTTGCAGCTATAACAGCTTCAACTCTTCTTGAAAGGCGTCCACAAGGTTTAGGAGTGTGTCTATGGGAATGTTTGACCATTCTTTCAGAAGCACATTTGTGAGGTCAGGTACTTATGTTTGAACAAGAAGGCCTGGCTTGCAGTCTCCACTCTAATTCATTTCAAAGCTGTTCTATTGGGTTGAGGTTAGGACTCTGTGCAGGCCAATCAAGTTCCTCCACCCCAAACTCGCTCATCCATGTCTTTATGGACCTTGCTTTGTGCTCTGGTGCACAGTCATGTTGGAACAGGAACAGTTCTCCTGGCAACTGCCAAACCCAGACACGTCCATCGGATTGTCAGACAGAGAAGCATAATTCTTAACTTCAGAGAACACATCTCCAGTGGCGGTGTGCTTTACACCATTGCAACCAACGCTTTGCATTGCACTTGGGGATGTAAGGCTTGGATG
>NW_017316894.1:0-600 GCF_000935625.1 Nanorana parkeri
TTCCCCCTTTTTTTATATGTGACTTTTATTTTACTTTTTTAGGGGGCGCGCGCGAGCAGAAAAAAATGCAACCCGCCAATGCAGCAGTGCCGTCCGTCCGTTTTTTTACAACAGGCGGACGGCAAGTGGTTAAAAAGGGTGGTCTTATGTTTTACTGCAGACCTAAAGTGAGTTTTGGCGCCAGAGTAACAAAATCACAATACAATTCAAGACAAGATGGTAAGGAGGGCCCTGCCCCTGAGGGCTTACAATCTAAAAGGGAGGGGCAAGTGATACATGAGGAGGTAGCTGTGTGGGGATGAATTGTTTAAGAACGTGATGGTTGAGTGGTTAGTTTGAGGTGGGATAGGCTTCCCTGAAGAGATGAGTCTTTAGGGACAGGCACTCAGAGTAGGAGATAGACGGACAGGTTGGGGTAAAGAGTTGCAGAGGATGGGAGAGACTCTAGAGAAGCATGGGAGGAGCTGACGAGGGAGCTAAAAAGCAGGAAGAGGGGATGGTTAGGGTGATACTTTTAGACAAGGTTTGAGATACAGTTGGGGGCAAGGTTGTGGAAATTTTTGTAAGTGGTTGTTAATATTTAGAATTGTATTCTTTGGG
>NW_017316895.1:0-600 GCF_000935625.1 Nanorana parkeri
ACACTAAGCTCAGGGGAAGATACCAATTGCGCAGGGGGGCCGTGACCAGGCAAATGTAACTGTTAATATAATTCTATATGAAAAAATTATGGCTTGGAGCTACGGGCCCCCCTAGCGGCTGGGGCCCCTGAAAATTGTATCGGCCGTACCCCCCTGACGGCGGCCCTGACTCTTTTAGAGACTTATTTTGAACATTCTGGGTTTTGCATTTTTCACATCTGCTCAAAAAACATATCCGGCTACCATATGCTTAGAAAGTGCTCACGTTCCCCGATGCACATTATGCCCGGAAAATTGGTTGGGCTTTAAGCGCACTTGTGCCCAGATTATGGACACTAAGATATTTATATATTCTTAACAAGCAGTAAAAAAAACTTTAAAACAAGACCTCACTGACCTTCCTAGCTGCTTGTACTGTGACATAGATTATCCTCAAAGTAAACATAGACTCTAAAGTCAATTTAATCTATGAAACACGTACTGTGTGTTTGCAGCATGGGGCTATAGCTATGCACTAGGGATGCACAGACACTTTTCGAGTACCAGTGTACCAGTGCCGATACTGAAATCATTAGTCTGTATTGTTTTAGAAAAACTGTC
>NW_017316896.1:0-599 GCF_000935625.1 Nanorana parkeri
AAAGGCTAGTTATAAATTGTGCGGTTGCCATGTATTTTCAGCTTGACTGTAATTTGGTGTGGGGACGCACTGGGGGGTCCTGCATGCATTTTGGATTGCTGGGCCTTCAGTGCATTCTTGTACCTTTAAGGAGGAGTGATGATTTCAAAGGATGTCACCAGCATACCATACTTTCACAAACCATTAGCAATACTTTTCGCCATGATGAAGCATCAAATACATTAAAGCTTAAGGGCATAATTATCGAACAGGTACACATGCATCCCAGTAGTGGGGACAGAGCCAAACAACTCCTCCGTTGGGAGGCCTTTTGGATCTACAAGCTTGATTATGTGCAATCCAAAGGTCTAAACTCTAATTTATAATTGACCTATTTTCTTGATAATAGATAATCATTATCTTGTTGCACCTAGTAGCCATATCCTGTGGGTAATCATTAAGTTTTTATAATGATGTTCGGCTCACCAGTGGGCCGTGTAACACAGTGGCATTTCTGGGACCTCATATTTCACAGTGAGTGAGTTCAACTTGAACATCGCTAGTTCATGTGGTCGCCGCACACACGAACTATAAGGGCGTTCGGCGGTCTGTTCGACCGC
>NW_017316897.1:0-599 GCF_000935625.1 Nanorana parkeri
TGATTGGATCCGGACGTCCATTGGACCGATGCTGGGGGGGATGCAGCCAATGGAGCAGAGTGCCATCGACCGATTATTGGGGTGCGTGTACAGCGCAGACCGGATGTCCCCCTTCCCCAGAGAGAGCCGGTGGTAGAATATTAGGCATCCCCGGCCATGCTGATGGGTTTACTGCAGTGAGATAACACCGATCATGTGACAAGCAGCCCCGCCCCCTCAGCACGTAGTGAGTGGGCAGTAAAGTTTGGTAAAAGTTCCAGTTTGTACGGCCAACAGACCCGGAGCCCCCCTTTAATTTCTTCTCCAACCCCGACATGGAACTAGCGGACACTATTCCCGGCCAATCACATCCCAGAAGACGTCATCATAGAGGGCGGAGCTCAGTCTGATTGGATGACTCTGCCCCGCACAGTACTCTCCATAGGAGTGATGTCACATGACCCGGTGCCGGGGGGGATTCTGGGAAATCACGGCTCTTTCTTTTCTCTTTTACAAGTGACTTTTTCCAGCCAAAAATTGAAGAAGAGAAACGGCGACAAGAGAGCGAGCGCGAAGCGGCGTCCTCCCGCGCAAGATCCGCCCCCTCAACCCCGGCATCA
>NW_017316898.1:0-599 GCF_000935625.1 Nanorana parkeri
AGGTCTAGGTTCAGCAACATTATGTTCCCAAAAAATGAGGTGATTCAGGGAGCATGAATCATCACTTTCACCCATGGAAATTATGGCTCATGCTCCCTGAACCACTCTTTTACAATATAAGCCCAAATGAATCCAAGCATTGTCAGCTTTTTGCCTTGTCTTTGCTTTGAGACTGTGCTGGACAATACCACCCAACGCAGCCCAACTGGACTGGTGTGAATAAGCCCTTATAGTTTGTCCCAACGTCTGTTACTGACGGCTTGGCCTGCATGTAAATGTGTAGAAAATATAGACACACATAATTAAAAAAAATGTTTTACATATTGAGCACTACCATTATGAACCACATACATTTAATGGACAATATTATTTTTGTGATAGTGGTTCTTTAATTATCTATGGGTAATTTATTATTAACAAAAGTCAATTTTAAACATCTATAACTAATATTGTTGTTGAAGTAAGCAAATGTAAGTGTTGCACTATATTGAGTTTGGATTTAAGGCAAATTAGTAGAGTTAAAGTGGCATTAAAGCATATCCCCCCTCCCCCATGCTAGTGTAAGGACTTACATTAAATGATGCCTCTTGATCCGATCA
>NW_017316899.1:0-599 GCF_000935625.1 Nanorana parkeri
GTGAGCACTGCTGGCTTCTAATATGGAGTTCCCAGCAGTCTCCAGATCCCAGCAGTCAGCAGTCTCCAGACTGCTGGGAACTCCATATTAGAAGCCAGCAGTGCTCACCCACAATCCTTAAAAAATAGTATCCCATATGGACAGTATTTAAGAATAAAACGGAATTGCACACTAGATAAAGACTTTCAATTTGAGGCTAAAAATCTAAGATATAGGTTACAACAGAGGGGCTACTCGGAGAAAATTCTACAAAGGGCTTATAATAAAACCAAGGTCAATTATAGACTCTCTAGAGATTCTCGAGTCCTTCGTCAGACAGTGATTCTCGAGTCCTTCGTCAGACAGTGCCAGTACTTCGTTAATATATCTTTAATTACTTGATGTTGGTTGTTATACGTAAATATTAGTCTGAGTGTATCATTAAATGTAGTATTTTTTTCTTTTTCTATTTTATTTTTGTTTTTATGAACCCAGGTAGGTCTATAATTGACCTTGGTTTTATTATAAGCCCTTTGTAGAATTTTGTCAGAGTAGCCCCTCTGTTGTAACCTATATCCTAATCCTTAAAAAATAGTATCCCATATGGACAGTATTTAAGA
>NW_017316900.1:0-599 GCF_000935625.1 Nanorana parkeri
CCCCACCAAAATCGAGGAGACCGGGTCAGTGTCCGCACCCCGGGGGAATCCCAGCATCCCCAGCAACCCCCATACATTGTAACAGAGGTGGCAGGGTCGGCCCAACGCGGATGCCCCCCCCGGTGCGCCAAACGCTAACGCCGGGGGAAGAGCAGCCCCCCCGGGGGCGGCCCTCTCCACCCATATACCCTACAGCATCCTCCCCGTGTTCCTGCTAAGGGGATCGAGATAGGCATGGTCCATCAAGAAGCTATCCAGTGATCGCCATCTGTGTGCCTGAACCAACAATACCTGAGGTAGAATAAGTCACGGGGAGGTGAGGAGGGGGGAAGGGGTGGCATCCGGGGACCCATCAAACCATCGAAAAGGGACCCCTCGATAGGAGAATCCGACCCCCCCCGGAGCGCTCCGCCACCGCAGGAGGGACCACCATATCCACGGCAATCTGCCGTTAAGGGACATATACTTGAAGGTCAGGATGTCCCACACAATGTCCACTTATCCAGCGTCAGTGCTAACATGGCAAACTCGCCTGAGTGTAGGGCCACACAGTCCTTCGAGGCAAATCAGTTCACGGCCATCCGGATCCTCCGTGGACG
>NW_017316901.1:0-599 GCF_000935625.1 Nanorana parkeri
AACCCAAATGACTTTGAGAAACAGCCTGCGTATTTCATCCCGCCAAGTCCTAAGAGGTGCATAAATAGGACGCTGAGCGCTCTTCCTTCTGCTTGTTTTATACCCCCAATAAACTTGGGGGTATAAAAAAGAAGTCATAAAACCCCTATATGTTAAGGCTACTGATGTCACCAAAATGGAGAATTCTGGAAAGGGGGGCAGATGCTTTTTATCGTCAGGCCAGGTTGAGCGTTAGCCTCCGTAGTCCCTACAATCCTCCTCTCATCCACAGACCATCTCCAGATCCCTCCACTTGCTAAATACCACATTTACATCATAGAGGGTTTATAGACGCCCCTCCGAACCTTCCCTATCTGCAGATCGCCGCTCATTCCGGGAAAGCAGACAATGGAGGGAAAGGTTACAGCCGTGACACCTGCAAACGCCTCTATGAATGGGAACACAATGACACCAGCACAGGCTGCAACCGTGTGCAAAAAGACGAGAGTTTGTTTTTTCGAAGGAGCACAATAAATGTGAAATGGTTCCAGTAACACCGAGAGCCATCCAGAGCTCCGGGTATAGATCTTTATTATCACTAGAGGGATCCCCAGCAGGAG
>NW_017316902.1:0-599 GCF_000935625.1 Nanorana parkeri
AAAAAAAAAAAAGACATTATATTCCACTGCTTATGTAAAGCCCTCTGTATGTGCAACAATGTGGACTGCAGGAGACCTCCCATCTCAAAAACGCTTTATTTTTGTGTGCTCTATAGCGATGATTTATGAAAGGATTTACTTTATAGGGCGGATTCTTAAAAGGCATTATTGCCACTAGATGGAGCCGAGAAGCATTACAATTGCCTATGCTCCTCAGCTCCATCTAGTGGCAGTAAGGCTGGGTGAAGCCTTTATAAATCAGCTACAACTTTTTTTTTAGCATGAATGCATTCATTCATTCCATTCCTTCAAACCTATGTTTCCAAAGAAGAATGTTTTCAACTCTTATTAGGAAAGTGATAACCCCGCCATTTGTACAATAGATTTGCCCACTAAGATTTGAGGCATGCTTGTCTATGAACTACATGAAACCTCCTTCTATAGTCTGAAAAGTCACATACTTTGCTAATGTATTAAAGCTTACATTTCTTGAAAATCAAAGGTCTGCTTTACCATCAGTACTGTACCTCCTAAACAGGCTTGGCTTTACTTCTCTTATGGGTCACAGGAGTACATTAGTGAATGTACTCCTGTGACCC
>NW_017316903.1:0-599 GCF_000935625.1 Nanorana parkeri
AATGCACATTGCCTGTGTAGGCAAGAATCCTAGCACCGGCATTGCTGACATACGAGTCCCGTGTTCTGCCTCCTCTGCGGGGCAAATGGGGTATTTTTCTGTTTTCTTAAAGGGCCCGCGTCTAATGGAGCTGAGAGGGAGACATTGTATGCTGAACAGCTTTTCTTATAGCGAGTCACAGAGGGGAGCTTATCATCACCAGATATGTAAATATATATATATTAGAGGAAAGCACACCCCAACAATAGGATACAGAAATGGGGGCTGTACTCCGATCATGAAATGTATCCATGTGATATATAATGGATTAAGACACACATGTAGCATGTACATACAGAACCGACAGACAGCATATCATTTGTCAGATCCAAGCAACAGGATACAATGTTAGGACATAGAAATGGAAAAGCAAAGTAGCTATCAGCCTATAGCAGCCAGGCTAGGGGCGTGCTATAGGCTGATAGGATTTTTCACCTGGAAACATGGATTTCTGGGACTTCATTTCCTCTAACTCACCGCTATAGGCTGATAGCTACTTTGTTATTAGATTTATCTGTCTGTGTATATATATATACACTATATTACCAAAAGTATTGGGA
>NW_017316904.1:0-598 GCF_000935625.1 Nanorana parkeri
GTGGAGGAACACCAGGGCCCGGTTGCACACGCGACCCTGGTAGGTCCGCCAGGAGGCCTCTCATCAGGGATGTTGGAGAGAAAAGAAGAAGGATGTTCTCTCACATTATGAAACCAGGCAGGTGCACTGTTTCATAGTGAACATAGGCATGGTGTTTGAAGTGGGGCCACCCCAAGCCTGACTTAGCTGGGAGATGCTGGCTCCCTCATTGATCCATGTTACAGGATATAGGTGCTGTACCACAGCAGACCCCAGTGTAGGGCAGAAAAATATGACTGCATTGGACTCTGCTTTGCTCAGTGTGCACTCCATACACCCTGTATCCCATTAAATTGAAAACAGTTTGATTTTCTTGTAAATGCTCAGTGGAAATATAGTAGAGACTGGTGCATAATTGCATTTATTATTACTAGCTCAGACCATCTTATTTCCTGCTGTCAGAATTCAACTAAAGTAGTATATATAAACAAGACTGCAATCTTCGCTTAGTGGCTGAATTATCAAGATGAATGGTAGAAAAGTTTCTTAGGCTTAAAAAGCATGTTTTAGTCTTCTCCAAAATAGAGATTTATAATGACTGTTTACCTCTGCAAAAAAA
>NW_017316905.1:0-598 GCF_000935625.1 Nanorana parkeri
GCATCAAGCAAGAGATGCACATCATACCGATTCCCCACTGGTCCACCAGGGAATGATTTACATTTAATATACAGGTATTCCTCACAGTACTGTACTGCATTAGTACAGTACTGTATAGTGTTGCAGATGTACAGTACTGAACAGTGTACAGTACAACGGGCAATAAAATACTTACTGGGACCCGCAGTGAAGAACGGAGGAAATCACTTCAGCCGGCGACACGTCGCACTGACGATGACGCGTAAGGTCGGAGGTCGATCGGAGGACGGTCGTAAGTGCGAGTGGTCGTAAAGCAGGTAAGTCGTAAAGCGAGGAATGTCTGTATTGCCGTTTCGGCAATATATAAAATGTAATGTGAGCACTTGCCAGGTTTAAAGATGGCCACCGCCACTCACGACTCGCCACTTGCAGTACTAGAACTAAAGACTGTTTGTAAGCCCCACTGAGTAGCCCCCCGCCCATCCCGACTATATGGCCAAGGAATAAAAACTGATAGAAAAATGAATATTTAATGAATGGAACACAATGATGCGTTTTTTTGAGAGGAGGAGGAGAGAGAGGATTTCTCCTAATTCCATCAAGGAGGAACCCCCTCAGA
>NW_017316906.1:0-270 GCF_000935625.1 Nanorana parkeri
TGTCACATGACCTGTCTATGAGCGATCGGATCTCATTGTTATCACAATTGGTTTGGAATTTTCATTCACTTTGCGATGTTTTCGGTTTATTCCGCGCTTTGTTTTTAGTATCGCCGCGTCCCCCGGCACTCCTTACACCGCAGCTCAGGAGAAGTTCTATGCAGATTTTGCATTTAGCTGTTTCCACTAGTGCGGATTATTGTTCAAGTACACAATGCACAATACACCACACACTACACAATACACCGCACACTACACAATACACCGCAC
>NW_017316906.1:1810-2408 GCF_000935625.1 Nanorana parkeri
CACCGCACACTACACAATACACCGCACACTACACAATACACTGCACACTACACAATACACCGCACACTACACCGTACACTACACAATACACTGTGCACACTAGACCGCACACTACACAATACACCGCACACTACAGCGTACACTACACCGCACACTACACAATACACCGTACACTACACAATACACCGCACACTACACAATACACCGCACACCACAACATTCACTGCACACTACACAATACACTGCACAGTACACCGTACACTACACCGCACACTACACCGCACACTACACAATAAACCGTACACTACACAATACACTGCTGAGGTCTGATTGGCCCCCGCCATGTCTCAGATGTTTTCTGTCCTGGAATCCATTTTGATTGCCATGAGATATGTGATGATTGGAGAGAGGGGAGGAGACTGGAGAAGGGGGCGTGGTCACATTTTATTGTACAGAACATATTATTTTTATTACAATCTGCACAATCCTTGGAATTACGCGGCTTAAAAATCATTTTACGAGCATTTTGTGTACTGCGTCATATCACTGCTGAGTCCGCCCCTCTGGAGGTCTCCGGCTCTCTGTACACGTTTCTTGG
>NW_017316907.1:0-598 GCF_000935625.1 Nanorana parkeri
GGGATTCCACACCGCTGCCACCCCTCTGCGCCCTGCCGCCCCGAGGCCTGGCCCCGGTGCTTGTGGGGAATCCGGGCCTGGCCGAGCATGCGCGATGATGTCACGTGCAATGACGTCACGGTGGGGTGACACCTGGCCTCAAGACGCCCCTGGTCACGCCCCTGTTGTATTGGAAGTGGACGACTTCTGGGCAGAGGAAGAAGGTGAGGAGAAGGTTGAAGAGGAAGAAGATGAGGAAGATCCAAGATCTCCTCCACAAGCTGTAAAAGGCCAGCAGCTTCCAACAAGGCAGGAGAGGCAAAAAAGAAGAAAATTCCTGAAAAAGTCAGAAAAAGTCCTGCCAAAATGGGCAAGGAAGAAAACCCTCCCAGGAATGTGTGAAGTACTACCAGTTTGTGTATTGTCTCCCGTGTGTATTTAATTGCCAGACCCATCCCCCTTCTATGCCTCACTGCCTGCCACATACCTTGGATTATCCAGATGTCTGTCCATATAAGAAATCCATCTAGTATCTGTATCTGGTCCAGTGTCTTCTATATCCTGTCAAATAAAAATAAAAAGAAAAAAAAAAGTCCTTGCTCGTTGCTGGTCTGTCACC
>NW_017316908.1:0-597 GCF_000935625.1 Nanorana parkeri
ATCGGCAAGTACCGAAACAAAATATCGGTACTCGTACTCGATACGGAAGAACCGATATAGGTGCATCCCTAATTATAACCACCTGGTCAATCTTGGTGTTGCAATGTAAGGATCCGCCTTCATTCAGTTCAGTGTTATGACGCAGAATGCATCTGTATTGCCGCTCTTGCTCTGCGGCCTGCCTGCAAATCTCAGCACTAGTTCTCCAGAAAGGCAAATCCTCTGGCAGTTGAAACATCTCCCATTTCTGTACTTTTTCGGCATTTTTTATCTGTTTGCCTGAAGTCCACCTTTAATCATTGAAATAATCAGACATGAATCTGCGCCGGCTCCGCAGACGGAAACATATCTTATTTATAACGTAATTCCTCCCATTACACCGCAGGTTAATTCTCAGCGTTAAAATGTCTTCTTGAAGTCCAATCACCGGGCGCCCTTCCTAAAATCCTGATCAGCAAAAGCCACTGAAGTGGAAGTCTGATTTCACACACGCTTGTGTGGAAAATGTAAAAAAAAAGAGACCGCGATAAAATCTATGCGGGAATCCGATGAATATTCAAATAAGCCGGCCGCACAAAAAACGCCATTGACTCCTAC
>NW_017316909.1:0-597 GCF_000935625.1 Nanorana parkeri
ATATATCATTGTATGTACAGTATAGTACATGCAAGGCTGCCTGCTGTGCAGTATGGTACCTGTGCTACCCTTTCCTGTATATAGCACCTGCTGTACCATTAATTGTGTGGTACAGAACATGCCGTACATCACCTGCACTGGCTTCTGCTGTATATAGCAATTGCTAAAGCAGTTGTACATGAAATACTGCAGTACTGTATATGCTTCGGTGTCTGCCTTGCTGTACAATGACTATACTTCCTAACACTTTACAAAGCATCCACTGTGCCACTAACGGGTGTAGAACATTCTGAACATTACTTTTTAGCTGTACTCCACAATATATGCTGTGCTACATGCTGTGGTGTGCACCATATGCATTACCTTGTGCTGTATACAGAACCAGATATATCATTGTATGTACAGTACAGTACATGCAATGCTGTATGCTGTGCTGTACGGTACCTGTGATACCCCCTCCTGTATAAAGCACCTGCTGTACCATTAATTGTGTGGTACAGAACATGCTATGCCATTTACTGCATGGTACATTATATGCTATGCCATTTAGATATGCTGTCATTAGTGTTATAATTATCTGAACCACCTTTTTCTATA
>NW_017316910.1:0-597 GCF_000935625.1 Nanorana parkeri
GTGCCCTGCGATCCTGTGCAGGCGATCAAATTGCGGCCGGCCCTCCTGCCCAGCACAAAAATCAGCCGGCTGCATTGCGATGCAGTGCGTTCCGGCCGGAACGCACTGTAAGTGGTCTGAACAGGCCCTAAGAGCCAGAGACTGTGTACAGTGACACCGGAAGTGATGTAACATCACTTCCGGGTCCAGTGATCGGAGGAGAGATCCGCAGCTAGAAGCCACTGATCTCTCCTCCGATCTGTCAGGGGAGAACCTCCACGTGCGGCCTGGGCTCACACAAGGGACAGATGAGCCCAGGAAACTGACGGTGGCACCGGTGGCCGTGAGGGGTACAGCGCCGCACCGTACAAGCGATTCAGCGCCTGTACAGACGCCGGATCGCTTGTATTTAAACAACAATCGTCAGCTGTTTAACACGGTACAAGAACATGGCTTCAGGAGCAGCCGTGTTCTTGGTATAACCACTTCCAGCAGATGACGCACAATTACGTGAACCCGCTGGAAGTGGTTAAAAAAAAACAAACAAAAAAAACCCACATGTGTAATGAAACACGCGCATATCACACACACTCATTAAAAAACACACACATAGCTTCA
>NW_017316911.1:0-597 GCF_000935625.1 Nanorana parkeri
CAATTCAAGACAAAATGGTAAGGAGGGCCCTGCCCATGAGGGCTTACAATCTATGATTTGTATTTGTTTTTGGGGAATTTTGAAGTGAAGGATGTTTTAGAATGGATTTGATTAAGGAGCCATAATTGGAGGAATGCACAGTTCTCATTCGTGGATGACCCTCACTTAATACCCCTTGAGGGAAAGTGCCTGTTTGACCTTTTATCATTAAAAGGTGGTTTTGTGTCCATGTGGGTGTTAGCATATCGGCACTAATGATGTGCGGGGCTTGGTGCAAATCCAGTTGGCCAGGGTTTGCCAAAGCCTGTGCAAAACTGTCAATGATGCATCCCCCTTTGGGCCCTATCCGTTACATGTTCCAAAGGGGGCGGGGAATGCCCCTGCGGCAACTGATTGGCCAGGAGGGGGATGAGTCGGTCACAGTTTTGTGTGGGCATTGGTGCAGTCCAGCGAGCTGGGTTCACACAAAAACCCCTGTTCATCCAGAATCGGCACCAGGATCTGTATTGATGACCGCTGGTTTGCAACCCATATTTGAAAATTGTTTATCACAAGCATGGAGTTTAGAGCTGCAGCTAACGATTATTTTCAAAATCG
>NW_017316912.1:0-597 GCF_000935625.1 Nanorana parkeri
AGTAAAGTAAAAAATAAAAATATTTAATAAAAAAAATAATTTATAAATAAAAATAAAATAATTTTCGGCCTGACAATTTTTTTAAATTTAGTTTCGGTTTTTACATTTCTATTTCGGTGCACCTCTAGTTTTAACACAAACGCACCTTTTTAGCATCTGCTGCTGCAATCCTGACATTCTCTGCACCACTTGCTGCCGCACCCAGACGGGAATGTAACAGAGTTTTACACTAATGCTTTCAAGTAGGCATAAAGTATTTAATCTCTTTAATTACATATCAGGGCAATCTTTATTAAATCTGATGAGCATGGTGGGTGGTAGTGGGGTGTGCTGGTGGTGCCAGTCCCTGGGGGTGGTTTTGGGTGCCAGTGGTGCAGGTCCAAGGGGGTGGAGCTAAGAGCATCCTGGGATGCACAGCTGCCGCATCTCCTCCACGTGATCCAATGAGATGCCGTCTGAGGCAGGGCAGATCCGAGGGTGGGGATGTAGGTGTTGGCACTGTAGGTCCAGGGGTGGAGGTGGGTATGTGGTCCTGGGCACCAGTGGTGTAGGTCTAGGGGAGTGAAGATAATATCTCATAGCAACCTGGGACACACA
>NW_017316913.1:0-597 GCF_000935625.1 Nanorana parkeri
TTCTGGTTAGTTGAATACCGGATAACAGAGTTTACTGTAGTTTTTTAATTGGATGACTAATTTTGGTTAATGTTCCTCGTTTCAGACCAGAATGCAGAGCTTGCAGCCAGACCCCAACGCCCAGTACAAAGGAGTCATGGAAGCTCTGAAGAGGATGATCAAGACTGAGGGCTTATTCACCCCACTGAGAGGAATCAATGTGACCATGCTGGGAGCTGGGCCGGCACACGCGCTCTATTTTGCTTGCTATGAGAAGATGAAGACCACTGTGGGATCCATGATTAACCATGTCGGCAACAGCCACTTGGCCAATGGTAATTTCTTCATTCATCTTTGTTGCATGGCGGCCGACTCGTTACATCAGGGGTGGGCAATTCATTTTCTCAAGGAGGTCACATGAGAAACTGGCTGCTGTGGAGGGACAAACCAATCGGCTGAACTTGATTCTGCTCAATATTACATCACGTTAAAAAAAGCAGAACATTGTAGGGTTTTGATAATGCCCCATTAGAGTGACCCCGTACATTGTTTGTCCCCTTAAGGCCTCATTCACCCTAGAAACGGCGGGCACATACAGCTCTGTACTGTGTGCACGGC
>NW_017316914.1:0-596 GCF_000935625.1 Nanorana parkeri
AATGCCTCATGGGACCTGTAGTTCCACAACAGCTGGAGGGTCAGAGTTGCCCCACCCCTGCCTTCCATATTACCATGCAAAACACTATCCATATAAATGGAGTGCTTTCTAAATATTATTATAAAGAAAAGGATGGATTTTTTTCTCTCCAGACATTGATGCATTCATTAAAATCCATAGAAGCAAATCCAATACAACACACGAGTCAAGACGCACAACGGTGCACACACAATGGCTCAAATGTGCCCTCTGTTGGACCCCCCAATGTCATCTATTTTTGATTGCAATTCCCCAGATGTGGTCAAACTGAGCTGCCAGATGTCTGGTAACCCTTTCGCTGCCACTGGCAACAATTATAGAGCGCCGGCATGTACACAACACAAAGTTTGTTTACATTTTTGCTTCCATCTGCCGACATTCTGGCAAAATTGACACGGGTGGCTGCAAAGTCGTCTGATCACCTGTGTACTTCTAGGAATTTGCCCAACACATCTGTGACCTCATCCCCTCCCCCAAATGTCCCGAGCTCACCCGTCGCTCCTGGGTACCCGGACCCTCCAAGGCGTGTGTTAAGATGGGGTAGATGTTCACCCCAT
>NW_017316915.1:0-596 GCF_000935625.1 Nanorana parkeri
AGTCATACCTGGGGTCGCAGTCATACCTGGGGTCGCAGTCAATGAGCGCCCAGCCGCCGTGGAACTTCTCGCTGTCCGGCAGGAGGATCTGCATGTAGTTCTGGAGCAGCTGGCTGATGAGCTCCTGGTGGTTCCGCTGGCTCTGTCGGTGGAGCGCCTCGTGTTCCTTCTCCTTGGTGAATATGGAATAAAGATCTTCGGTCACCGGGACCCCCTGCATCAGATCTGCGGAGGACACAACCAGCTGGCACCGTGAGGAGACCACGCCGGTCACATGACACACGCTCAGCAACATGACACACGCTCACAACGCTTACCTATCACCGCCTGTCTGTACGCATCCTTGAAGCGGTTTAAGTAATAGCGATTGGCGGAGTTTACTCCGTCCTTCATCACGCCGGCCAGTCTCCTCTCTCCGGTGCGAGTGAAATCCCCCTGCGGGAACACCGGCCGTCATTCACCCAACATTATACAAGAGACCAATGCCGCGCCGCACCACCACTGGTCACACGGCCCGGTACAGGAGGATCAGTGACTCCAGAGAGAAGATATATCATACAGGAGTGACATCACCGCCCCCCGGATATATTATACAG
>NW_017316916.1:0-596 GCF_000935625.1 Nanorana parkeri
CTGACACTGTCCTTCCTTCTGGAGGGTGGCTACTTGTGTTTTCCCATGGTCCCTATGTTGTAGAGTAGTCACCGCCCCAAGCGCCTCCCCGGGATGGACTACAATCTCTATACAAATTAGCAAACGAAACCTGAGATTGTTGCCCATCAATGGAGCGAGCTTGGATACTGGGATGAAAATATGTGATTGTGTTCAGCCAGGAGTATCAGAGGTCATCCCTGTGCTATCCCCTCCTGTAAGCTAGTTCACAGTGATAGACCAACTACATTGTGCAAAGCAATAGGGCGATGGTTGTTCTATTGCACTACTGATGTGCAAGGAATTATAGGAAGCTAACATGAAGGCATAATGATCTTATATTAGCTGTTATTTAATATGGCTGTTATGGTATTTTATTAATGTGTAGCTGGAATACATCATTTTTTTTTCCTGGAGTTCAACTTTGATTTGACACAAACTGAACTGCTGAGAGTCCCTACTAAAGCAGCACTCCTTTTTTTTTATACTGTAATCAACAGCTGACAGAAAGTGTCCACCAACAACGGTATCAGTTCTATTCAGGGCCGGATTTGCCACAAGGCCACCGAGGCCCGGCC
>NW_017316917.1:0-596 GCF_000935625.1 Nanorana parkeri
AAGCATAATATCTGAAGTAGGTCAGCCTTTATGCCAAACAGAGCATCTACAGGCAAATTGCAGGCACAGATTGGAGGCTGGCTTCATGGCCTATTCATGATTACATTTGTCGTCCCCATTAGACATAGAGATTGAATTTGACTGAGACTGAATAATCCAAGAAACAATGTAGACGTGGCATACTCACTGTTCGGACAATCTGGGCGTTCAGTAGATCCCCGCTACCATGCTTAGTCCTGGGCAGTGTCTTCAGAAAGGCCACAATGTTGTCGAGGCCTCTATGGCAGTGGTGCGCAACATGTGTAACCCTCAGGACCCATATTTGTCCTTGGTCATTAATCTGCAACCCAAGTCGCACTGCAATGGAACGCACGACATTGCGGTACCAGGCATTCCGGGCGGGCGATTGAACTGTGGGCCGGGGGTGTGTTTGAGATGCCATTCAAGTGAATGGCAATGCAATGCACCTCCCACGCCAGATTTGCTTGTAAAAATCCCTTCCGCACCCTGTAGAGGTTCCGGGAGCCAGAATATGACATCACTCCGGTCCAGGCGCCTCTACAGGACACGTGAGGGAGCTGTAAGCAATGCATGTA
>NW_017316918.1:0-596 GCF_000935625.1 Nanorana parkeri
CCTCTGTGTGCTGTAATTTGGAGTTTCCCTGATAATGAGCTCACCCAACCACCAGAAGTGACATCACGCAGACATGTACCCTGACTGGGGGGCATTTTTTTTTGCTCCCTGCACTGCGTTTGCCCCATCTCAGTGTCTGTGGTGTAATGGTGACTGGTAAGTTCCATCAGTTGCCTTGTGACAGGGTGACAACGCAGAAGAACATAAGTGGGACAGGGACAGGATGTTGTCACCCTGTAACAGGAAGTGCCTGAATAATGACCTCCATGGCAGGATCACCGGGGACGACGTAGACGGTAATGAATTAGTGTAATCGTCTCTTTGTAGGTGGAGGCTGCCAGCGTGCGTGCTGAAGATGCTCCCCCCCTGTCCACCGTAATAAATCATGTCCGGCTCCCTGTCAGGTCCGCTGGGTTCTCTCTTCTCCCATGATTCTATTATTAGATGGTGTCTCAGTACACGGCTCACATGTGAGCGACACGTCATTCACATACATGTTCTCTGATTTCTCCAGGAGACTGCTGACAGCTCGGCTGAAACCGTCCCCATTGGAGGAGCAGCGGCCAATCAGGACGCACCGGATGTGATGAGACCCG
>NW_017316919.1:0-596 GCF_000935625.1 Nanorana parkeri
TTTGCAACTGCCACCATTTTATTCTATAGGGTCTTGGCTTGTATAATCCCTGGGGGTTTCAAGTAATTTTCAGGCATAAAAATGTGGAATATGACATGGGTGCAAAACCTGAAAAAAAGGCCTCAGTCATGAAGGGGGTTAAACATTACTTATCCATTCTCCAAGTCTGTAAGCATGGCGGTATGCATATGTGGACTTTTGTAAGGCTCTGGCCCATTGGAGAAGCAGAAGATTTACCGGCATCAATAAATGAGAGTCCCTTGTTGGCAGCAATGTGCGTCAGCTCTATTTTTACTTCCTGCACATGGCTATGCTCAGAAGACAATAGCATAGAGTCTCACTTTTTATAAATGGGTAGTACCGGTGTTCTGTCGAGGCCGCCAACTCGTCGAGACCTCCAACTCCTGGCATCAATTTCGTTGTAAATTTCGACGAGATGGTCGCCAGCCCTCACATTTTTTGGAATCCTGCACTTCCAATTCAGAAATTCGGATGCATCCAAATGTCCGAATTTAAAGTGACATTAAAGGCAACTTTTTTTTACCTTAAATTATGTCTTCTTCTTCTTTCCTGATGTTTTCAGCCTTCTCTCCAGC
>NW_017316920.1:0-596 GCF_000935625.1 Nanorana parkeri
ACCTTTGTAGCCCAATTTAAATCCGATTTGCATCAACTGGGAGACAGGGTATCTCATATGGAAGACAAAATGGGGGAATTTGCTGATACCTTCAATGATTTAGTAGAGTCACATAATGCTAGGGAGGAAGATCTGGATTGGATGAAAGCTAAAATAGCGGATCTTGAAGACAGATCACGCCGTAACAATATCAAAATACGTGGCATACCGGAATCAGTCACCCAAGGGGACCTTCTCCACTACGTCCAGACCCTGTTTCACCAAATACTCCCAGAGCCATCCACCCTAGATCTCATCATAGATCGCGTACATCGTCTCCCTAAACCCTCCTTCCTACCAGATAAAGTGCTGAGAGATGTCCTCTTGCGTATGTACTTCTTCCACGTGAAAGACAAAATTCTTCAAGCCTTCAGAGACGCTACCCAGATACCCAGGCAATATACCCACTTACAATTCTTCACAGATCTGTCTCAACACACTATGTTGTTTCGGAGGCGCCTTCTCCCCATCACCAAAGCTCTGAGGGTACATCAGATTTGTTACAAATGCGGTTAACCAGCCAAGCTTCTTATTTCCAGAGGAGATGACACCTTCAC
>NW_017316921.1:0-596 GCF_000935625.1 Nanorana parkeri
AGTGTAGTAGATCTAGAAAAGAGAAAGCAAGAGGAAAAAGATGCTGACACTGACTACAGGTCAGCGAAAACCTTCTTGAGTCACGCCCACCCCTGTATGTATAGGGCGTGAGCGTGTATCCTATGGCGGTGAAGTTAACACAAAACAGTGGTAAGAACAATAGCAATGTAGGAGATGCATCTATTCGGCACCTCAACCTAGATTATTGGATGTAAGTACAGTACTATACTAGGATTCCATCTTTCTTTTCCCAGGCAGTAAGTTGGAGCAGCCACACTGGAGGAGAGTGTCACTCCTTAGCTACCCCCACGAGGGATCAGCTACTGGCCTCCCCCCCTCCAATGGGCGGTCTGTCTTCCCGCAGATAACTGGGTAAATAAATGAAATAACATAAACATGGCAATAAAACATAAGACAGAACATAACTCGCTCGCTAGCCACACCGTGATGCTGAGAGAACCCCCACCCATGACCTTTGGGGCCCGTCATCTCCTATCTAACTGGCTAGATACTTGTAATAACAAAAGTATGGAAATAAAACATTTGATGAAAGTTACAGGACGGCCAGTGGCGCCCCTAGTGGGGGCCCCCTCTAA
>NW_017316922.1:0-596 GCF_000935625.1 Nanorana parkeri
TGCGGTCAGGTTGGAGACATTTGTCGCATTCTGGAGACGTTCATAGAAGGTGGCGTACTGCGGGAGGAGAAACGCGTCCATTAGTCACCATTGTATCCGCTCTACACAGCGAGGAGGATGCTGATTGGCTCCCCGGCAGATATCATTTGTATCATCGGAGACAGAATATCCACCAAACACCCGGAGAGGTCACATGACACAAATGTTATAAAAGAAGTATTTCATCCCCTACCAACCAACCATCATTCTGGCTCCTCCCACAGACTGGCCATGTGGTACACAGAGGAGTCCTGTCACTTTAAGAAGGTGCTCCTAACGTCACCTGTCCTCAGAATCTCTTTCTTCCATCACCCCTCCCCCACCATGGGAAGACCAAAGAGCTGTCAGAGGAGGTCGGGGACCGTGGCCCTGCCTGAGGCTGGAATGGGCTACAAGAGTCTCAGCAAGAAGGAGTACAAAAAACCCATCAATGGCCCTCAGTCTGGAGCTCCATGGAGGATCACCTCATGGGGTGAGGATGAGGAAAGTGAGGGATCCGCCCAGAACACGCACGCAGAGCAACGCCACCGCCAACCGTACCCAGTGCACGCGGAGCA
>NW_017316923.1:0-596 GCF_000935625.1 Nanorana parkeri
ACCATTTTTTATCATCTTCTTGAAAAATCTCATTGCATTGTGGCACAAACATAAATATTCTAATTGGGCAAATATGCACATTGATGCCTATGGAGATGGGAGGGGGAGCATCTGACATACCTCTACATTGATTGGCCAGGAAAAATCCGAAACATAATGCTCGGGAAGGGGATGACTACTGCTGTTAGGTATGCCCCACAAATATACAACTGTTCACGGATCCAATATTAAATAGCAGGTTTAGGAAGACATTCTTTAATGCCACCTAAAGAAAAGTTCTTTAATATCGTCCTGAGTCAAATTTTCCATTAATCATCCAATACAAAGGGGAACAACTGGGGCCCATTTGCCTATTGCAATGAGATCGTCAGAAATGGTAATCATACTCTAGGGATGCCCAGCCTTTGCGAAAGGACCATGAATGGCCACCATGATCATATTGGGTCACCAGAAATGTTTTGTATAGTGGGCCCCATTTCTCTTTGTGCTATGTGACCTTCAGATTGCATCATATACCATTTGCATCCTTCTGGCTGTGAGCACTGTTTTTTTGTGCCAAATGATCCATGAATTGTGCCTAACTTCCCAGCTTATTC
>NW_017316924.1:0-596 GCF_000935625.1 Nanorana parkeri
AGGCATATTGTGCCTGCGGTCCGGTGCGATCAAAATGCTGCCTTGTGATCCCGTGTAGGCGATCGTATTGCGGCCGTAGGGCGTGGCTATGGTGCCATTAACTTCAATGTCCCTCCACACCACACAGAAAAGTGAGCCGGCCGTAATGCGATGCAGTGCGCTCCGGCCGGAATCGGACCGGAGCGCACTGCATATGGTGTGAACTAACCCTTACAGTAATTATCAAAATATTTTGTAAATAAAAATTACTTTTTGTAGAGAAGAATAGCAATCACGATGCAGATTATGAAAACAACAGCTAGGACTGGTCCAATAACCCAAATCAGGCCTTCTTCCCCCTCAGTAATTGGTTGAGGATCTGGATCTTCTACTTGAATGGGATCGGAATATGGACTAGCAGCAAATATCTTCTGCAAGAGAGAGTATAATACAAAAGTTATAACCTTAATAATATATGAACACATTACCTTAAAAATAACAAAGGCGTCATAAAACTATGCAGTACAATGATTAACTGGGCTGTGAGTAGGGTGGTGCTTGCCCTCTGGGCAAGTCCAATCAGGCTGCATCAAGCCTGTTGATTTTAGCCTATTTGC